>NC_141034.1:49857500-49982500 GCF_052040795.2 Danio rerio
CAATAAGAGAGACAGTGATACATTCACTTCCTTATTTACCACTCATAAGGATCACTTTCATGACCGAGATTAAAACCCCCAGGCACTTACTGAGGTAAAGCTGGTTTTATATTCGCACATTCATTCATTTTTTACGGCCCCTATATTGTTTACTACATTACTTTGAATATTCTTAAATAAATCGCTTAGAAGTATGACTTTAAAACAACATTAACACTAACTAATTGACTGTGAACAATGTTTTTTTGGTAGCAATGGCTGCTAATTTGATTTCCCAGTTTAGAATGGGCAAAGAATACTTTTCTGATATTATATTATTAAGGAGAATGTCCGAATGTGTAAATATAAAACCAACTTTACCCCAATCAGACACCTGAATATGTATTTCACAGTGGCTTTTGAGTTTTTCCACATTTACACTATCACAAGTAACCTGTGTGTAAAAAAAATAAAAAAATAAAAACTCAAACTATCAAACTATCTCAGGCTTGTGCCACAAATGGGGTAAGCCTAAAACTGCACAAATGCTAGTAACAGTAAACAAACATTTAAGTACTTTTGAGCCAATCTTTTGTTGATTTTTTATATTAGATATGGTAATAAAACAACAATATAAACATATTAATATTGTGGTTTTCTACAACTAACGTTACAGTCTGAGTCTACAGACTATAACAACACAATCACAGCTTACTGTAGTAAAATCTAAAATATACCACAGTATTTATTAGTCTATCAGTCACTACAGTCAAAACTACGAAAAGAAAAGGTCTTATAAATATAATATATATGGTAGAATAAATTTTATTATCGTACGGATCACAAACTACGATAGTATTTTTGTGAGGTTATTTTGGCCTTATTAGCATTGGAAGCTAATGCAATCCAATGGAGTCATTAAGTCATCCGTGTAGTCATTTATTATCATCGGAGCAACATCATCAAACATTTCTTTTTTTCTGTTAGCTGCAAAACAATCCAATTTTCTCCAAGTGTAATAAATGGACTTGCAGTATTTTAAAAAGAGATGACAGGAAATATACCACCCACTATGAGAGAGTTCAGAGTCCACTTACAGGAGGAGTTTAAGTACCACACTTATAACGTTAAATCAATTCTTCGTTAATATAACACAAATGTGAATACACGAGAAAGCTATGAAGGTTTATGAGTGGCATTTTAATTTATCTAAAAGAAGTTTCACCCTGCGCGTGACAATCTCGTGCCTTCTCTCTCATCTCGAGAAAAGGAAATGAAGCTGAGATTATAACAGGTAAAAACGAGTAATTGGGGAGAACTGCAATTCCTGTATGCATTGCATTATCTAAATCACTCCCTTAAGGTTAGGTGTGCAGCTCATTTAGAGACAAAACAGGGTAATTCTTTGGAATTTATCTAATCTAGCACAAAACAGACCACCGGCTGAACGTATCTAAAACAAAAATCAATGCTAGGATTAAGATTGTAACGGCTTAAACGCACGGTCAAATTAATCAATGCAATGATATATTCGTGTGGATTAATTCACATCAAGCACAATGCATTTAAAGGCATTAATGTTTTATAAATTCAAACATGACTCGTCATAAAGCCAGCGATGGTTTAGCCACGCATTCACATCTAACGTTACAATCAGCTTCCTCGTTTAACACCTGCAGATTCACAACCCTGCGAACTCCCCATCGCTTAACTAAAATTACAACCCGATGAAACTCAAAAAATGAATGACGACAAACTGATATGATAGCCAGAAGTCTTTGTTTTACCTTTCAATGGAGTTAGCCGCCATCTTGGACACACAGCGTTAAGCCCAGCCTCCCGGAGGTTGGTAGTTGGTGTATTTGGAGGAACTCTATTGGGTAACAACCGAATCCCTGTAGATCACCCTTACCATGGATACAAACCCATCTGCGCATGTATGCTTGTGTACACAAGATAATTGTAGCATGAACATTATATCGCAGATAAGCAAGTATCATTCATCATATGATTCCTTATTTCATGTCAGATAATATGTTTTAATCAGGCATTTTTTGTTGAAAAGGATGCTTCAGATTTACATACACTGGACATGTATCTCACTGGTTAATCCCATGCAGGCTAAACATATATATATGTATCCCTGTGGGTAATTCCATGCATACTTGTTTAATTTTGTTTATGTTTTTTGCTTTTCATTTTATATACAAATTGCTCCATTTCCATCAACAAGTTTACAATAAAACAGATGTTTTATGATTTTATTTAATGTTCAGTTTTCCACACAACACAGACACAATAAAAAATTGCAAAAACATTTTTGAGTCTCTTACACTGCTGTAGGAATATGTTTTAAGTGCTTAAAGGGATAGTTCACCCAATAATGAGCATTTACTCACCCTGAACACAAAATAAGATATTTTAAAGAAAGCTGAAAACCTGTACCAATTGACTTCCATATTAGGAAAACAAATACTATGCAAGTCAATAGTTACAGGTTGTAAAATGTAAAAAATAGATATTACTTCTCTTTAAACAGAGGAAATAAACTCCCAATGATCTGAAACAAGTTAAGCAGGGGTGTCCAAACTCAGTCCTGGAGGGCCAGTGTCCTGCATATTTTAGTTACAACCCCAATTAAACACACCTGAACCAGCTAACTAAACTCTTTCTAGGTATACTAGACCTCCAGGCAGGTGTGTTGGAGAAAGTTGGAGCTAAACTATGCAGGACACCGGCACACCAGGACCAAGTTTGGACACCACTGAAGTAAAGGGTTCAAAAATCATGACAGTATATTCATTTTTGGGTGAACTATCCCTTTAATAAAACAAACAATCTACCGAATACTAGATGGTTGTATATAAAAAAGATTTGATAGTTAGCAAACAAGAAAAATCTTACATATAAAGAAGGTTTTTTAACATTGATAACTTTTAAAAATGTAGAAATGTCAACTTCAGATGTCAAGTTTACAACACACAACAAAGTAGAAAAATATCTAAATCCGAAAAGGTATGTGACCCTGAAAGAAATTCATGTTTGCAACACATCTTCTAATATTTTTTCAGTCATCAAACTTGAAACCTCCAGCACAGGTGTCCCAATCGGTCAATGTTTTTATGCAGAACGCTGTGGATGGGCGCAATATAGCGTGCAACATCTCCATCACGTGAAAAGTCCCGAAAGAAAAGTCCCTGGTCTGCACAGAAGGTAAATTTCTGTGGCATTGGGCTGTTCCCTCGCATATACTCCCATACACCCAACAGCAGCAGCCGAACCTCAAAGGGCGAGAGGTGAGGGAAGACCTCATTGATATTACTCAAGACTGGAGGAAGTAGCTGACCTTCACCCATACATGATACAAGCCAACAGGAAGTTTGAAGGTGCCAGGGGGAGTCAGACACCGACGGCTCCCTTGAGGACTCCCAGTGAGCCAGTAAGGTGGAAAGTAGAGCCCTTAAAATGACAGAGCAATAGCACAGCGCTGGACGTCCAGCTGCGACCACATGGAGGAGGTAAAATAGCACAGGGTTTTTTTCGAAGCAACGACGAATGTGTATGTCTCGCTCAACTGTGGTTTTTGAATGTTCCTCTGGAGGCCAGGAAAGTTCTCCGTTTGCCACATCTGGGCATATATTCTCCACAAGAGTTACGGCAATTACCTTTGCAGCTTCAGCATTGATTGGTGGGAGTTTATCAGAAACATTAGGTTCACTACAAGTACTGCCAGCAGAACCAGTAGGGTTTCCTCCACTTGAGCTGCAGCACTGAACCATGACCGCAAGCAAGGTCTGCATATTCTGACTGACTCGATCTGGGTCAGGATGTAAGGGAGTATATGGAGGCTTCAAACCCTTTCCGATTATTCCAGCGTGGAAAACAGACCACACGTTTCCAGAGAAGTTAACTGAGGTGCCAAATTTGCGGTTGACGTCCAATAAGGAGATGCCCAAGTCTGGGACGAGGTTTTGGGCCTGTGTGGTGTCATCACTTGGGTTCTCTTGCAGACCTCCAAATAAATCTTGGTTGCCTTTATGTAGAGCTCCCTCCACCAGTTGTTGAAGCACAGCTTTTTGCGACAAAGAAGAATAAGCCGCAAGACGTGATAAGAGTCGCCTGGAGTAGCCTACTTCCTCTTGGCCTGCTTGAGGACTCTTCCCTTGTTGTCGTAAACACACAAAGAAGTGCGACACCGCAGCTCTACATATCCGCAACAGATGAGCTGGAGAGCACGCTCTGGGAATCTGGCTACATGAGAGAAGTCGGACAGCCGCTTTGGATACCCCTGAATCCCCATGAAGCAGTAATGGACAGAAATCCTGAAGGTTGCTGGACACGGCAACTCTGACTTCTGAAGCCATTGAAGACTGTGTTAAACTACCCGTTGTTGTTGTTGTTCCTCCTCCATTTTTTCCATCCTCCTCTTGACTCTGTACCGCAGTAGCCAGGTTATTCAGCAGCTGAGCTAACTCTTTGATATCAAGAGTTTGTGTGTGGATCTGAGCAACACAGCGGGCTACTGTTGAGGGTAGCAAACCGGAAAGTGAAGTGGAAAGTTGGGTGTATAATTGCGAGGCCAATGCAAGCTCCTCTGGATTTCGGGCTTGAGTGAAGAGCTGGCATAAAGCTTCAGTGGCTATGCTTGGGCCACCATAGACTGACAGCAGACACAGGAGCTGGTGCAACCAAAGGTGCCGCTTCCTCTCAAGTCGAAGAGTTTCAGCACACAGATCAGCAATGTGTGCCTGGAGCTCCTCAAGAAATGGGATCACTTGGGGCATTGCCGGAGAAGTAGAGGACTGTGGAAAAGGTTCATCACCGTCCGGTCGGTTGTGCACCAGTTTGTGAAGATGCAGCAGAAGCATTTGCAGTAATCGGTCACAGGCCTCTCGAATACCATCATGGGGAGAGGGTGTAGGACCTGATATGATCACTGAAGAGGGTGTGGCCGTGTCTGCAAGAAACTTCAGCACTCTTGCTCCACCTGAAGGGCTTTGGCTTATGAGGTGCACGGCTAGACCCAGCATATTCTCAAGCTCCTCCCGAGGCAAAGCCTGGAATTGGGCTTGTAATTGAATTAGGACAGGTGGTCTGAGAAACTCAACAAGCTCTGTAGAAACGGCACCAAGGAGAGTTGGGGAAAGAGCAGCGAGTTGAAGAAGGAATGGTACAGTTGCCCTACGGAGATGAGGGGAATTTTCCCATCCACCTGCTCCAGATGTAAGCTGAGGTACATTTTGTGGAGGCACAGACAGACTGTCCTGAAACATCCTGAGAAGCTCTTTCTTGATGCTATCTGAATGTCTGGAGGCCAGGTGTCCAAGGATACCAACTACTGAGCCAATTTTAGGGACTCTGCTACTCTTGTCTATTGCCTGCTGTTGGCTGATCTTCTCAGCAGAGGAATATCCGTGTGCATAGAAGTCTTTGAGACCACAAGCTAAAACCCTGCTAATGATAGTACCAGGAAAAGCAGAACCAATATGGGCGACGACCCAGTCAAAATGAGGAGAATGCTGGACTGAGGTGTCCAACAAGGCATCCACACATGCATCGGGACACCAGGCCAACATGGCCGCTAGACACTGGGAGTAGCACTCCATTAGTGAGCGAGTGGCTGCACATGACATCCAAAGCTGCAGCAGCTCATTCAGGCTGGAGGAGTGAGGAGCAGCCCGTCGTCCTGCATGCTTGCTGCTAAGCTGACCAAGGAGGTCTACAGCCCAGCTAGACACAAGGGGAGCCCAAGCTTTCGGACTCAGCTTGATAAATTCAGAGAGGACTGCGTGGACTTCTTTAATAACATCCTCTAAATTTGATATGCTGACGCTGGCTCCTCCACTTGCACTGTTACCACCATTTTCACCCTCTGCCTCCAGGTCCTGTAGAAAGGAAGCAACGTATTCATCATACACTCCCCTTAAATGCTCCAAGACGGCTTCGCGGCAGGCTGGGACAGTTCGAAGGAGGCGTATTGCACAGCGAGCATGATCCCGAACACTGAGTTTACGTCCTTGTGTCTGGTCGACTCCACTGATGAAAGCCTTGATTTCTAATGACAGCTCTTGAGGACTGATGGAAGAAAGAAACAAAGTTGGTGAAACACAAAAAATATTTATTTAGTGTATATGCTAGGAATTAACTAAATACGTTTCATTCTGTTTTGCTGTCTGAATCATATTAGATTGACAAAAGTGATTTCATGTACATAATAACCTAATTATTTACAGGAAACATACAGCAGGGGGGGGAATACATTTATGATTGGTTAAAATAACCAAAAAAAAAAAAGAGTGCAATTAATTTTACAGAAAATACGTAAACAACGTTTTAACTTTAGAAGAGTTATTATTATTTATTTTTGCCAGTTGTCACATTCTACAAAAACAACTTTCAATAGCCCCTTTCACACATACAGACCTTTCCAGAAAATTACCGGCAATTTTCCGGAAAGGTTGTATGTGTGAACAGGCCCTTTTTGAAAATACCGGTAAATTTGTTCTGGCTATTTTCCGGAAAGAGAATTTGTAACATTACCGGTAATTTGGCGGAATGCTGCGCTGTGTGAATGCAGAAGGAAGATTGCCAGAAAGACCGCGTACACGTCTAGAACGTGCTGACGTGAGACGTCTACTTTAGTCAATCGGAACAGTCAGACGCATTCACGTGCGCGCGGTTTATGAGATTAAAAGCCTTTGAATATTTTTCCAGACACATTAGCTGTTAGTCAGATAACGTTTCTATGTTCCTTCTTAATGCCAACTGTGTAAATAATTATCGCTAAGATGTTTATGATAATCCGTTGTTTGTTTACCTTCAAGCTTTGCGTGTGCCCGTGAGCGCCAGCACACACACATATCATGAACATCTCGACATGCGAAAGTGTTTCTCTATGTTTTCATTGGAGTTGTACTCAATACTAATCCATCCGAAGAGTTTGTAATGTAGTCAAATGTTTACAAACACAAGCGCAGCCGTTTAGAGGTAATTTCTGGTTAATGATGTCAGAATTTACCGGCATTTTGCGATGGATGTGTGAATGCTCTTTTCCGGAAAAATTCCGTAACGTCCTCGCCTCTGTGAACAGCGCTTTTTTGAATATACCGGTAAAGTCTTTCCAGAAATTTTCCGGATATTTACCGGTATCACTGTGTGAAAGGGGCTAATGTCATTAGACAGACATATAATAATTATCCATCTCTCTCTCTCTATATATTAGGGCTGTGCAATTAATCGAAAATCCGATTTCGATTCTTCTAACGATTTGTTTCTTCTAACACTTCTAACGATTATGAAAAACCATTGATCGATATAAACGAGTATTCCATTATTTACCGCCCCCTTTTTAGTTGTACACATTTGTTGCTCTTAAAAGTGGAAAAGACCGCATGCTTATGTGTGTATGTGTGGCGCGCAGCCACAGTAGCATACGGTCAGCATTTGGTCTCATTCGCACACTGTGACGAGCAGAGCGAACACATCTAAAGTCATCTTAATGTGAGCGCTTTAATGTTCAAATAGGTGTCAAAACGCAGTATTTAGTGATTATTTATATTAACCATCATTTGTGTGATAAACAAATGAGTAAAGGATCAAAAGACACGTGAAAGCGAAAACATTAAAGTGACAGAGCAATATTCCTGCTGCCGCCTGTTTTTATCATTATTAATAAAACAACAAGGAGAAAATCCCTCGCTGCTCTTGACTGAAGGACTTTTGTAGCTAAAGTGTTTTTCTTACAGTTAAGATGCTCAAAGCACAGTTTGTTTCATATTTTTATTCTATTGTATTTATTTCTCTTTCCTTTGTAGGGAGGAAAATAACTGTATATGAAGTTGAAATCAGAATTATTAGCCCTCCTGAATATTAGCAACCTTTTCCCACCAATTTCTGTTTAATGGAAAGAAGATTTTTAAGAACTTATTTCTGAACATAACAGTTATAACATAATCATTTCTAATAACTGATTTATTTTATCTTTGCTATGATGACAGCACATAATATTTTATGAGATATTTTTCAAAATACAAGCATTCAGATTCAAAGTGCGATTCAAAGGCTTAATTGGGGTAATTAGACAAGTCATTGTATAACAGTAGTTTCTTCTGCAGACAATCAAAAATATATATTGCCTAAAGGAGCTAATAATATTGACCTTAAAGGAGGTTTCAAATTATTTAAACCTGCTTTTTTTCTAGCCAAAACAAAACAAATAAGACTTTCTTCAGAAGAAAAAAAATATTACAGGCATCCGCTGCGTAAAAACTTGCTGGATAAGTTGGCGGTTCATTCCGCTGTGGCGACCCCGGATTAATAAAGGGACTAAGCTGACAAGAAAATGAATGAATGAATATATATATATCATTTGAAACCAATAACGAGTAAATGCAGTGAAATTAAACATATTTAAAAAGTAATCTTCATAGCTGTATCTACTTTCCCATTTCCAATAACTTGATATAAGAATATAATGTCAAAATATGGTTGAAAACAACATAGTTCTCCTATCTATAAAAGAAAAGGTGATTGATCATACTAAATTTAATTATATTTTTAAAAACACATATATACTCTTTTATACTGATAATGCAGCAATGCAAACTAGAACTACATCTATAAACTGAAACACCGTTTATAAGCTAATAATAACAATCATACTTGTATTGCTCACCTGTAATTGTTTGGAGTGTGGCTATGAGTTTGTATGCCTGGTAAGGCATTCCCCTCGAACATCCCAGACATCTTTAATGAGCTTACGCTAAATATTCCATGCAGAGTATTATATTGCCATAAATAATAACAACAACAACGTCGATTTATGATAGGAAAGTTGACTATTTACAACTTATACCAGTTTCAGCCCCGTTTCATTGAACGATGCACCAGACACCGGAAGCTCTCGTACTTTCTTTCTCTCGCCGCGGGAAAAAATCCGGTTTGGTCACACATACCGCCCTCTGTAGTTTAGGAGAGCTAAAATCTGGGTAGTAAAGACACATACACACAAAACATTCACCATTCAAAATGGAGTGAGCTCGTTTGTCGATGAAAACACACCGTATATTTCTAATATGATACTAATAAGCACATTTATGAAGGCAACAAAACTGAGATACTCAGTGAGATATAACGTATAATTAATGTGATATAATGTTCATACAAGTGTTGGGTTAAAGGTTGGGGTGGGGTAGTCGTTAATAAAATACAATTAATAGGGAATTTAATAAATAATATTAATCATTTTCGTTGACTTTAGGTATAGCAACAACTGATCTGATATATCTGATCTAACAACAACCGTGTAACAGGTGCGTGACCTGTTGAAATAGTTCGCCCGGGCTCTTAAAACCTATTGTCATCTGATCAGTCATCTGACAAAACCTGAAATAAAGTGAACAAAAGAGATGTACATAAAACTAAATACTTTTACAATAGTTTCCGAGGAAAACCAGCCCATAAGCGCGTCGCTTACAGAAGGACTGTGATTGGTCGAGCAGCGAGATCTATTTATTCTGTGGAGTCTATGCTTACTTGCTTCAGAAACGAAACAACTTCGACAGACATCATTGTAAGTATAAGATATTCATTCTTTAAGACCACAGTGTTGTTAAATACAAAATTTATTACTTAATAAGCAAGAATATTAAGCGCACTTGTTTGATTTTTGTTAGTTTTTGTTGTCGAGTGTTAGCTCCTTCAGTAAATTTATCTGTTTTCGATGTATTTGATACTTAAATTCAGCTAAATATGGTAAAAAAAAAAAGTTTTGTTATGTTTCTAATAGGACTGAAAAGCAAAACACAAGTTTGAGATCGCCATGAACAAGGTATTTAAAAACATTTAATACCTTTTAACTACTCAGAAGAATGGAAGATAACATGAATATATATATTTCTGATGTTATTATTGACAAATTCACAGTTTAATACTAAACTGTAAATAGATGAATACAGAGTCTGAAAAGTTTAATATATATAAGTGTACTTTAAAGTATTGCTTAGATTGTTTATGGCAGCAAAAATAGCTAAATACTTCATTAAAACCTCTCTGAAACCTGCAGACTGGCTTTGCTAATATGTTTACAGTTTCACTTTTAAGTACAAATGGAGTTGGTTTATGTTAATTAAACTGTCTTAATAATTGTAGACAAACATAAGCCTCTGTATTTTTTATTAAGCCTGATATTGTCATCTAGTTTGATAAGAAACCACAACCCGGAGACCTCATTGAAATCTTTCGAGGCATTTATCAGCACTGGGCTATTTATGTCGGAGATGGTTATGTGATTCACCTGGTTCCACCCTGTGAGTTTTGTTGTTTTATGTTTAACATGCTTTACATACTGCAGAGCTTGTTTTACCTGGATCAAGTCTTCTGATTGTTCTCATTTCTGATTTTATGTCTTTACAGCTGAATATGCTCATGCCGGGGCCAACAGTATGATGTCTGTGCTACACGAAAGAGCCAAAGTGAAGAAGGAAAACCTTTATGAAGTAGTTGGCGATCATGATTACCGTATCAACAACTTTCTGGATGACAAATATGAGCCTCGTCCGATTCATGAGATTCTGCAGGACGCCTACAGTGTTTTAGGACAAGAACGTTCGTATAGTGTGTTCAGTGGGAACTGTGAGCACTTTGTTACCGAGCTGAGATACGGAAAGGCTCACTCTCGACAGGTACAGTTGATTGGGATGACATACAGTTGAAGTCAAAATTATGAGCCCTCCTGTACATTATTTTTTTATTTGCTAAACAGAGCAAGGAATTTTTTTACAGTATTTCCTATAATGTTTTTTCTTCTGGAGAAAGTCTTATTTGTTTTAATTCGGCTAGAATAAAAGCAGTTTACATTTTTTAAAACCATTTTAAGGTCAATAAAATTAGCACTAAGCAATATTTATTTTTGGTTATCTACAGAACGGCGAAGCAGTGGCGCAGTAGGTAGTGCTGTCGCCTCACAGCAAGAAGGTTGCTGGGTCACTGGTACAAGCCTCGGCTTAGTTGGCGTTTCTGTGTTGAGTTTGCATGTTCTCCCTGCGTTCGCGTGGGTTTGCTTCAGTTACCCCCACAGTCCAAAGACATGCGGTACAGGTGAATTGGGTAGGCTAAATTGTTCGTAGTGTATGAGTGTGTGTGTGGATGTTTCCAAGAGATGGGTTGCAGCTGGAAGGGCATCCGCTGCGTAAAAACTTGCTGGATAAGATAGCGGTTCATTCCGCTGTGGCGACCCCGGATTAATAAAGGGACTAAGCCGACAAGAAAATGAATGAATGAATGAATGCCTACAGAACAAACCATCATTATACAATGATTTACCTAATTACCCTAGTTAAGCCTAGTTAGTAATATCTAGTAAAATATTATTCTGTTTAATGACAAAGATAAAAGAAATCAGTTATTAGAAATTAGTTGTTTAAACTATGATGTCTAAAAATGTTTTCTGTTAAAAAGAAATTAAGAAAAAATATACAGGGGGCTAATAATTCAGACTTCAACTGTACAGTATGCAAGGTATAATTGACCAGACCCCCTAGTTTTTCATGATTTTTTGTTATAAAAATGACTGATGATTTTGATAATTCTCAGAATTTCGAAGACAATTTTGCGACTTAAAAATATGTAAATATTAAAAATTATATATATATCTTATTTACCCTTATAGGTGGCCTACTGTGTTAGGTGTGCAATCGGACACTATGACACAAATCATAAAAAATAAGGCTTCGTTATTTAGTCTCTCGCCAAGACAAGATCTAAAACAGTAGGGATTAAGCCAAATGAAGTTTGTATAACTCTTATTTTTATCCACAATCTTACTTTCTTAGATTCCAGTCCCTGGAGCATCTGACATCATGTACCTCACTCAAGACCTGTGTTAGGGCTTTCCCTACCGTATTACACCTAAGACACGGATTGCCGTAAAACTCGTCATTGGCAGGGAAGCGTTTTCTCTCGTTAACTGCATGAAAAGAGTTAAACGAAATTATTTATCGATTTGACGATCTTCATCGGTTTGTTCCATTGCTCTTTTTGTTAAATGTTTGCTCACTTTCTTTTGCAGTCTTAAGCGCGTCAAGCGCACAATTCACGCCACAGGATGTCTAATCCCATCTTTGCATGTAAATCACTCACTTTTCATCCGCGTCTGCTCACTGCACAGGCTAAAAACTCCCACTCCAACTGCAAAAATGTGCAACTCTTTGTTGATCTTGCGTTGGTTTCAGCGATCGCGTAATCATGAAAAACTGGGGGTTCTGATTGACAACAGGCCATTGAATTATTAGAAAAAAAAAACACACCTGAGGTGCTGATGTGGTCATGGTGAAAAGCAGTTGTAATGTAATGTAATGTAATGTAATGTGTATTTATATAGCGCATTTATTGTGTATGGCCATACACCCAAAGCGCTTTACAATCATGAGGGGGGTCTCTCCACACCACCACCAGTGTGCAGCATCCACTTGGATGATGCGACGGCTGCCACAGGACAACGGCGCCAGTGCGCTCACCACACACCAGCTATTAGTGGAGTGGAGAGACAGTGATAGAGCCAATTCGGTGGAAGGGGATGATTGGGAGGCCATGATCGTAAGGGCCGATAGAGGGACTTTGGCCAGGACACCGGGGTTACACCCCTGCTCTTACACGAGAAGTGCCATGGGATTTTTAATGACCACAGAGAGTCAGGACCTCGGTTTAACGTCTCATCCGAAAGACGAAAGTTGTACATTATTTTGCAATAATGGGATCTATGCCGAAGCATGCTAATAGGACTTTTAATTTGCCATTAACCTGGGTTAAGCGCTTCCGGCGAATTGAATGGCAATGCAAAATCCGGTGCATTTAAGGTCTGTTTTTTTTTAAAAACAGCGATCTCCACTGGCTGAGTGATATCCGAATTAAAGTGGGTCTCAGTTTGTACAAGAAGCACTGCATTAAATTACATTTTCCCCGCCATATCTTTATAATATGAGCATGTGTTTACCCCAGTATATTCAAGGAGCTTCTGCGTTAGCCTGCCGATTCTGACGGCCGCGTGCGAGTAAACAGCTTTTTGTCTCGTTTTACACTTGAGCAACTAAATAAATGCTAAAGTTTATTTAACTGAATGTATTTTAATGACATTACAACATCGATGCTGTATAAGGAACCGTATAAAATGAGAAATAGTTCACAATAACAGGTCACCGGAAGTGTATCAGCATGGGAACAGCACTAGCTCGGCACATACCCTATTCAACATATCGGAGTAAATTATTCCACATATGATAACGACACCTATAGACATTATTTAGGTGTTGCATTTCTAGATATTTGTCAGGTTTTTGTCCTCAAACTGCTCCTGTGTGTAGGACTAGTTTCTTACTCATCCCATCCAAAGCCTTTTGTTCCGTTTGGTGTCATTTTTGTCTTAGTATTAACATTAAGAATGTGTTTTATTCTGGGCGGCACAGTGGATCAGTGGTTAGCACTGTCGCCTCACGGCAAGAAGGTCACTCGTTCAAGTTCAAGCTTGGCTAGTTGGCATTTCTGTGTGGAGTTTGCATGTTCTCCCTATGTTGGCATGGGTTTCCTCTGGGTGCACCAATTTCCCCTAAAGACATGGGCTATAGGTGAACTGAATGAACTAAATTGACCGTGGTGTGTGTTAATGAGAGTGTATGGGTGTTTCCCAGTACTGGGTTGCGGCTGAAGGGCTCTGTGTAATACATATGCTGGATAAGTTGTCAGGTCATTCCCCTGTGGCGACCCCTGATAAATAAGGGACCAAGCTGAAGGAAAATGACTGTATTTGATTCCTCTTGGTATGTCAGTGTTCATCCATGTGTCACAGAATGACTCACAGCAAATATTTGTAGGTAAATAGACTGGATATTCATGCAACAGTTGTTCTACAGGCATAGTGCAGATTCTTAAGTCTAACATAGCTGTAAGATATGAAACCATTCAATGTAGTGAAATGAAACTGTGGTGTGGTCCAAACCGGCCTGAAACTACTTTAGCTGTGTGCTTATATGAAAATTATGGCACACTATTGAATTTCAATCAGCCAATTTAGATGCAAGCAATCAATAGCTTCATAGTACAAACACATACTGTCAAGCCTGAAATTATTCATACCCCTGGCAATTTTTGACATAGAATCTATAGAAATTAAAAATGTAAAACAGGAAACATGTTGAGACCATGGTTATTGTTTACGTCTCTCAAAATAATCTGTATATATGATGTGATATGATAGTAGATTATTTATTCTTATTATGATTATTAAACCGCAATAACCAATCACAACAACGAATTCATTTTGATAATATTGTTTTTTTATAGGTGCGAAAAGCAGTGGAGATGGGTGTTGCTGCAGGAATTAGCTTCGGAGTCCTTGCTTATGCTGTTGTAAAGATCTTTGGTTCAAACAACAAAGAGAAGCAAACACAATGAACAGTGGATAATAAAGAGCTATTGCTATTGCTAAAGCTATTGTTGATGACTTTTTTTGAAATATAGTTTGGGGCATTTTATCTAATTTATTTTGTATGTGTCGTTTGGTTTACCATGTTTACATTGTAATCCCTGTATCATTATAAATATTTCTAAAACCGTATTGTTAATAACACACCATAAAAAAAGTCTGTTAAGAATTTCTGTATTTTGTGAATCATAAGCGTTTTCTGTTTATTTATGGTTGTAAATTGCATTATGAGATGTTGATCTCTGCTCTGTCCACTTTTGACGATGAAAATTCAACTCTGCAGTTTAACAAAATTAATTTTCTTGACATTTTAGTATAGTTTGAAATAATATGATGTATAAGAAATGATATTTAGAGAAATAAGTTTGTGAAATAATAGAAAATAAACTGGCAGTTTATTACGAGGGTTTAGTAGTATAAAATACAACAGCAACCCAGACAATATTTCACTTAAAACTATTCAAATTTTTTAACAAAAGTCAAACTTTTCAATGTTAAAAGTTGCAAGAAAGGTCAAGCTCCCATAATGCAATTCAAAAGCACAAACAAATGGCAAAAAATAAAAACATGAACCACATTATATGGAAATGCTTGGCTCACAAACATGTATAAATGTTCATAAATGTAATGTAAAGCTGTTTACAATGAAATTAACTGTGTCTGACATAAATCTGATAACAAATAAAACTTGATTTGTGGTGATGCAGTCAAGATGAGTTAAGATTATTTCTGAAATAGATGTAATAAGTAATATAAACAATATTACAAATATATAACTATTATGCATAACTATTGAACATTAATACAAAAATAAGTATTAGTGAAAATTACTGGTAAGTAAATAGTCAAAACATATAAAATAAAACAATATAATTACTAATATTTCACTCTGGGCAAATTAACTACCCTTTCGTTAGGTTTGTGGCTGTTTTTGCCCCATTGACTTCAATTATAAAGACATTTTTTGATTGCAAAGCCATGATACACATAATCATCCATATTCTTGATTGTTGCCGATTTTCCCTCTGGGTGGAGGTAATTTTAATTTTTTTTTACTGTTGATCATCAGTTGCAATAGCAAAAAAATAAAACATGTCTGAGGAAACATAAATAAGCAGCTCAGCTCTCAAAACATAAGTGTATTATGCAACACACACACACACACACACACACACACACACACACACACACACACACACACACACACACACTATAATATGTTGTTTTAATTCATATAAAAGCCAAAAACTTTTTAGCACAGGGATATATAAAGGGTTAATGCTGACAACTGATGATCAACACAATAAAAAACACAGTAAAAACGACAAATTGTACCCATTCGGGAAAACAACCGACAAACAACAATGCATAACTACCTATATACAATGTCTTTGAGATGTCTTTGTACTATGTCTTTGTCATTATATATAATGTAATGTAATGTAATGACATATAATGTAAGCCAATGGGGCAAAATCATCAACAACTATAACGAGAGGGTTGTCAATTTGAACAGGACACAAGGGTTAGCACAGCATGGTCACTTTAAAAGGGCGTTCGTCAGCCAATGATCGCTATCAGCGCCGACTAGCTCTGCGCGCTGATTGGCCGAAGCTTTTCTCTCATCCTCCACATCAGCTGATTTCTGCGCTCTGATGTTATTTTTTACCTCAGACGGACAAATACAGCGGACTGGAGTGTACACATACACGGACTCAATCTGACATCTCTGTAAGTACAAGTCAGTAATTGATACAAATGTGTTAAGATATTACGAAATGAAGACCGTGTGTAAAGCCTGGGATAGTATGGAGTGGGAATTTGTTTGTTTATCAAGACCGTTGTCTAGATAGACGTCAAGCTGTTTTTATAGTCTGATTTTCATTTTAGTGTCGATTTTTTATTATTTAACTTACGCATATGAGATTTGATTTCCAGAAAATGTACATGGTGGTTTATGTTCTGTTATTTTATGGACAAATAGCCTAGAATTAAACGTATATTTGACGTTAAAGTGCTTGAGCTCGATTGTTTTTCTCCTTAGGACTGAGGAAACGTTATAAACGAAAAGTTCGTTGAGGTTGCCATGGCACCGACAAAGGTAAATATCATTTAATAATATGAAACAACTGGAATAATACTGAAATATAACATTAAATGACATACAGTATCATTTTAGTGCTGCTGGCATTGATGAAATCATGCTGTTTGACACTTTTGCACAGTTTGGTAATCATGCTGCTTATTATTGCTCAAGGCTCAAGGTCTGTAACGACACAAATATTACAGATTACATACAATAACGTGACACCTCTGTGAAAGTATCGGTATGACATCCACAGATAACAAACACACTTTCACTTTCTGTTTTTTAGCCATGTACAAGAAGAGAAATGGGTTTTGAGGTTAATTTGGCTAAAATTACCATTTTGAGTATTTTGCAGGTGATGATGGTTAACATTATGTGCTTAATTTTAGAGATGAACAAATATTCATTTTAAAACTTATTTTGAAGATTAAAAATCAGCTTAAAAAAAATATATATATAATTGTGTGTATATATATATATATATATATATATATATATATATATATATATATTTACTATTTATTTTTTTATTTTTTTAATCAATGTGATTTGTGTTATTAACTGTCTCAAGTTTACAGACGCAGAAAAGTGTGTCGTCACTGCTCATATGCTACTCATCAAAAAAATAAATGAACTTCAAATGAGTTTAGATTTTGTGTAGATCTTCCTTGATACAAGAAGTAGTAAAGTTAATTTTACTAATTTGAAAAATAGGTTAAATTAAGACATTTTGCATCACATTTACTTTACAAAATAGATTGCATATTCAAAAGAATGCTATAAACCAGTGGTTCTTAAACTGTGGTACGTGTACCACTAGTGGTACGCGGGCTTCCTTCTAGTGGTACGCGGACGAATGAAATATGTCTTGTACATGCTTCACACATTTCCAAGTTTACCAAAAATGATGTATATAATATGCCATATATGACATATAGCCTATATTTCTGAGGTAATCTGCCATGATCTTTCTAACTGTGCAGTTAGCTGCTTTACTGGGCCTATTACGCTACTGTATTTCAACACTACTCATTTTGGTGGTACTTGGAGAGACAAATTTTTTCTAAGGTGGTACTTGATGAAAAAAGTTTGAGAACCACTGCTATAAATTAACTTATTCTGCATAACATCAATTTGTGTAAAAATGATTCATGATACTTATAAAGATAAATCAAGATACTTTTAATACTTAATCATAATACACATTTTGCATCACACTTACTTTATTAAATAGATTTTCTATTCAAAAGAATGCTGTAAAGTAACTCATCATTCTGCATAACATCAATTAGTGGAAAGATGAATCATAATACTTATTTATTTAACCTGTACTTATTAAAATTTGTATAAGTAGAACATATGATATATTTATAAAGATTTAAAATTTGTATTTCAGTATATTAATTAGTATTTTGTATAGTGTTTTGTAAAGTTGTTTTGTATATTTATTAGTAATTATTTTATTTAGTAAATTAATTAGTATGTTAATTAGTATTTTTGAGCTGAAAGTTTCAGTAATGAGTTTTGGCAGAGGCAATTTTATATGATGTCACTACCGAAACTTCACCAAAATTTTGGTAGTGAGAGTTTTGGTAGAGACTTTTTTATTAATTCTCACTACTTGAACGGTTGATGAAGTTACTTTTGAGCCAATAGTTTGACATTGTGGGCTCTATTTTAACGGTCTAGGTGCAAAGTCTGAAGCGCAGGGCGCAAAAGCGTTAAAAGTTGTGTCCAAAACCACTTTAGCTATTTTAAGAAAGGGAAAATTTGCTCTGGTATTTCTTATCTCCTATTCCCTTTAAGAGTCAGCTGCGTTGCTCCATGACGCATTTGCTATTCACATGGCGGACTTTGTAAGTGGAAAAACTGAACACTTTAGTTAAGAAAATAGTAAAACAGCATCTGCAGCAAGAGGATAATGAGCCTCCTCCATTCAGCCTTTACTTTCACTTTCTCTCTTTCGTGGATAAGGAAACAGTGTTCCAGCAGATTTATGCTAAAATATTTGAAATATATTTTAATCTAAGACATTTTTACAGCAGTTTAATTTCGTGCATCCCTAACATAACAAAAGGAAAGTAAATTTGCCCAGAGTGTATTGTTGAGTTTAAAAAAAAAAAAAATTCAAAGCATTTTCCCAAAATAGCTGTCAAAATGTCACCAAAAATCATTACACTAGCTGAAACAGAAAAGGTTATGGCCAAATTAAGACTCAGTATCACTCCAGAATACATAAAAACATCCCCAACAGCACATTAGGGTTAATCTCAAATGTTATTAAACCTTATAATATCCTAATATTCACTAGTGAAACGGCTCTTATGTTGTCTCCTAGTTTGATCAGAAGCCAGAGCCCGGAGATCTGATTGAAATCTTCAGAGGTGGATATCAGCACTGGGCTATATATGTGGGTGAAGGTTATGGGATTCACCTGGCTCCACCCTGTGAGTTTGTTTTAAATGCTTCATTTATTGAGCTTTATATTGAAGGTTATTTCTTTTAAAGCCTTATAGATGTCATCTGACTTCTTTCCTCACAGCTGAACATGCTCAAGCTGGAGCCTACAGTATGATGTCAGTGCTGTATGACAAAGCCATAGTGAAGAAAGAAGAGCTTTATGAAATCGTTGGCAATGATAAATATCAGATCAACAACCTCCTGGATGACAAATATGAGCCACGAGATATTTGTGATATTCTGCGGGACGCGCACAGCCTTTTGGGGCGAGAACTTCCATATTGCGTGTTTAGTGGGAACTGTGAGCACTTTGTTACGGAGCTGAGATACGGAAAGGCTCACTCTCGACAGGTACAGATTGAATGTATTCTGATAATATTGCCTGTGCATATTAAGGATAAAAACTATAATAATATACTAATTCCGATACTATAGTAAAATTTTTCTTATTTTTTTTTAAATGCCAGTAAATAACAAATACATTTAAAATGGTAAAAATATAAATGTTTTAACTATTTAAATATCTGGCTTCTGTTTGATCAGATTTTCAAATGTGATTTCAAAGCTGAAATATTTGCATCATTACTTCAGTCACATCATCATTCAGAAAACATTCTAATATGCTGATTTGCAGTTCAAGAAATGTTTATAATTATTATTATAAAGGTTTAATAACGATTAAATATTTATTCAGGATTCTTTGATGAATGGAAAGATCCAAATATCAGCCTTTATTTGAAGTAGTTTTCAATATAATAATAATAAACGTTTTTTTAGAGCACCAAATAATTTCTCAAGGATGTGACGAGTAATAATGCTAAAGATTCTGAATTTAAAACTTGTAAAATAGAAACCGTGTATTTTATATGACATTTTTATATTTTCGTTGTATCTTAGATTTAATAAATGCAGGCTTAGTGAACAGTCTTCAGTTTAGAACAGTGTTTATAAAACATTAACTGGTAGTGTACACTCAGCGGCCACTTTATTAGGTACACCTTACAAGTACAGGGTTGGACCCCCTTTTGCCTTTAGAACTGCCTTAATCCTTTATGGCATAAATTCAACAAGGTACTGGAAATATTTCGAAGAGATTTTGGTCCATATTGACATTATAGCATCACGCAGTTGCAGCAAATTTGTTGGCTGCACATCCATGATGTTAATCTCCCGTTCCACCACATCTCAGATGTGCTCTATTGGATTGAGCTCTGGTGACTGTGGAGGCCATTTGAGTACAGTGAACTCATTGTCATGTTCAAGAAATCAGTCTGAGATGATTCCTGCTTTATGACATGGTGCGTTATCCTGCTTAAAGTAGCCATCAGAAGAAGGGTACACTGTGGTCATAAAGGGATGGACATGGTCAGCAACAATACTTAGGTAGGCTGTGGCGTTGACACGATGCTCAATTGGTACTAATGGGCCCAAATTGTGCCAAGAAAATATCCCCACACCATTACACCACCACCAAGAGCTTGAACCACTGATAGAAGGCAGGATGGATCCATGCTTTCATGTTGTTGACGCCAAATTCTGACCCAACCATCCGAATGTCACAGCAGAAATCAAGGTTCATCAGATCAGGCAACGTTTTTCCAATCTTCTATTGTCCAATTTTGGTTAGCATGTGAACTGTAGCCTCAGTTCAAAGCCACTTAAATCAGCTTTCTTCCCCATTCTGATGCTCGGTTTGAACTGCAGATCGTCTTGACCATGTCTACATGCCTAAATGCATTGAGTTTCTGCCATTTGATTGGCTGATTAGACATTTGCATTAAAAAGCAGTTGGACAGGTGTACCTAATAAAGTGGCTGGTGAGTGCATATCTAAAGCATCACAGAGGAACGATATTGTTCCAGTTTTTTCGTAACCACCTGTTAAATAATAAAAACTTTAACAGCCAATCACAATTCATCCTGCTTTTAAAAGTGGCTCATGTTATTAAATGATATCATCAATTGTGGACATTTGGTTTACATAATCAAAATTCAAAAATAATCTTGAACTATATAGTAATTTTTTAAGGTAATTCTGCATTTGATCTATTTTGACAGGTGCGAAACGCAGTGGAGGTCGGTGTTGGAATTGGTGTTGCTGCAGCCATCGGTGTCGGGCTTCTTGCAGCTGCAGCTGCCATTTTTGGTCCAAAAAACAAAGATAAGCAAACACACTGAGGACTGGCAAATGCAGAAGTGAAAAGCACAACTGAGGAGGCCTTTCGTTTTTAAAGTGAAAATAAAACATTGCACTTAGTAGAAGAAAAAATGTAAATAACAGAACATGAGATCGCCAGCAACCAAAATCCCATCAGTTCTGTCTGATAACAAAAGTGTACTTTGATATATTGCTAAACTTCTAATGCCTGAGGCAGTTTTAAATCGTTTTGATATCACACATTTCCCTTTCTACTGGTTTAAAAGCACTTTATGCTAAGTTGAATATATATAAAAATATAATATAAGTGATTGCACCTTTATTGCAGTGATTAATACGCGTTGCTCAAATCCTTCATAGTCTCTTATGTCTTCAACTGTGTAAAAAGATGTTCCCATGGCCATATTCCAGAAAGACAGTGCCAAATATTATTGTGAAAGGAGGCTTCATTTGCCATGAATTGAACACAATTGGCCTGAAGCCTATTGAGCGTCTGGAGTAACTTTGGTGTTTCTCCTCAGGCTCAGAGAATGGGTCTGATCCAATTATCCATACTAATGTAAATTTAAAAAAAGAAGCCCAAAGACGGAAATTAATAAGTGAAACTGCATGAGGTTGGGGAAACAATGCAATGATAAATCCATCCTCACTGTCTGACCCCGAGGCCTGACATTGTTTTATTTTGATGTGATTTCTCTTTCTGCTGGTTTCCTAATGATATTTCAAGCACTTTAATAACTGTAGAATAACTATAGGATGAACGGTTGGTTTGACCAAATTAATCTTCAAGTAAACTGCCATGTTTCTATTTTTGAGCCATTAAATCTTTGACATTGTATACTCAAGAGTTGTGCATTTCTTTGGTATTGTCATAATATGCATGTCTGAGTGCTGATTCTTACTTTAATTCTGTAACGTCCCTCTTTACACAAGCTTATCTTGAGATCTCGGTCTCACTGGCCTGCAGTAATTACATCCGCTCAATGAGAGCTTTGTTACCACTTCTTGCTAAATACCGAATTCTTGTGACTACAAAGCAGTGGGAAATAAACACAACTGACAGCAGAGACAATATCTGTTGAGCTAGTGGAGCACATGAAAAGCAAAACAAATCAAGTTCGGCTCATTTAAAAACAATTATGACACACTGTTGATTACCATAAAGACTGATGTTGCCTCATTCCTTATTTTATATATATATATATATATATATATATATATATATATATATATATATATATATATATATATATATATATATATATATATATAAATCAAATAAATAAATAATTTGTGCTTAATTTATGCCGAAAATGCTGGATCCGGATACAGCACCTCTGAAATCTGATCCGGCACCTCATTTTACTGATCCCCCTCCTCCCCCGTCCGCTGTTCACTTTCACTTTGTTCTTCGACTTCCCAGCCCTCTTCATTTTCGTCCGCGACAACCAACCCCCACCCTGGCTTTTGTCTTACATCCACATCACCCCTCTGCTATCCAATGCCCCGCTATTCCCCCAACCTACCCCTCTCCATTTTCGTGTGCAACACCTTTACAACCTCAGGTGGCATGCAGGATCCGTTACCCCGATCTGTTCCAGGACCTCGCGATTTACAGATTAAGTACTGGGGACACTACACTGTCAGTCAGCAATGTTTTCGGATGAGACGTTAAACCGAGGTCCTGACTCGGTGTGGTCATTAAAAATCCCATGGCACTTCTTGTAAAGAGTAGGGGTTTAACCCCCATGTCCTGGCCAAAATTCCCTCCATCGACCCTTACTCATCATGGCCTCCCAATCATCCCCATCCAACTAATTGGCTCTATTACTCTCTCTCCACTCCACCTATAGCTGGTGTGTGGTGAGCACATTGGTGCCGTTGTCCTGTGGCAGCCGATGCATCATCCAAGTGGATGCTGCACACTGGTGGTGGTGTGGAGAGACCCCCTCATGATTGTGAAGCGCTTTGGGTGTATAGCCATACACAATAAATGCGCTATATAAATACAGATTACTTTGCTTGTTCCATTTTTTGTTTTTTAATTGATTAATCAAATATTATTATCACTAATATTTTGAATAGTTCTTATTTTATATTAAGAGGCCTTAACTACTAAGTACTTGGATAAAAAAAAACAACAACACTGATGTATGTTACGGATAAGTTTAGAAACAGATTTGGTGATATGGGAAGGTTTAGGGGTTAATGTGATCACTTAACAATGTAATTAGAAATGTGACAATGTACATGTACAGAAATGTTCAATGTAAAAACAGTTAGGTACAGTAAGTGCACCAAATTATTATATATATATATATATATATATATATATATATATATATATATATATATATATATATATATATATATAAAGTATAATATGCATAGTAATTACAGCCTCTAGATATAAAGACAGGGTGAATATTAACAGAACAGAACTTTTACCATACTGCACAGCAGTTCCACGACCACATCCACCATCCCTTTAGATAAACATTTGCACATTAAACACTGGACAAAGATAAGGAATTAGATCATTTTGACATACGACTTGACTGTTGAACAGAGATAACTTGTCTGCTTTCCTTGTTTTGACACCAGTGTAACGGTTTAACTGAACTTGACTTACATGCAAGCAATAAAAACATTACATTTACCAACCAGTATTTTGATGAAAGAAAAATGTGTACATGTGTGTCCTTCAAATAGTGGCAGTTGTATTTATGGGCTGAAAAAATTATTAAGATTTGTATGCTATTTATATACACTGCGAAAATTGCTTCTCCTACTACTACCTAAGGATTTGGCAACCCTGTTTGTGATTATTATTATATTTTTAATACCATGTGATAAAAAAAACATACTTCATTGCAAAAATGCGTTCTTTCCTAGTTTTTTTTGTTTAATTTTTAGTCCAAATATCTAAAAATTCTTAAACCAAGAAGCATTTTCTAGGCAAGCAAAAATATTGTCCTGTTTTAAGAAATAATGAGTGTTTGAAGAGTTTTGACATGGCGCGTCAAAAAAAAAAAAAACTGCATAAAAGGCCTTGCACACAGAGATGTTTTTTGCTCATGTTTTCCGTAAACGTTTAACGCCTCGTGACTAAATAAAGAGCGCTAATGTGATCATGCACACCAAAACGCCAGGTGAACAGCGGCATGCTCGTTTTTTTTTTGCTCGTGTTTTGTTCACGTGCACGGAGCTGCTGAAGTTACAGTAAACAGCACTTGGATGCGCTCAAGCTCAAAACTGTCAATGTGAGCGCACACTGAACAAGATGCCCAGAGGCGATATGAACGTGGAGCTGCTTATTGCTCTGGTGAACAATAATCATTTCTTCATCACTAGAGTTAGAGCTGCTGCTTGAACCATTCATAACAACAAGCGTGTCAACTTTGTGCTCTTCTGTGTTTCAAGCAAGTGTCCTTAAAGTTGTTTAGCGCCATCTAACGTTAACAAGTGATTTTGCAAACTCTTCTGCTCGACGCCAGTGAAAATCGCTTGGGTTTGAATCCGAAAAAAACAACTTGAAAAACGCTGACGATAAACGCAGAAGAAAAGCGTCCCAGTGTGTACGAGCCTTGAGCCGTTTTTTAAAAATGACGTTTTTGCGCCTCTTTTGCACGTTGGTGTGCTCGATCACATTGACGCCCTTTATTTAGTCACAAGGTGTTTAACGTTGACGGAAAACGCGAGCAAAAAAAGTCTCGGTGTGCACGGGCCTTAAGACTTTTTGAAAATGCTGCTTGACTGCAGAACAACCAACACATCTCAATAAAGAGTTCAGCTTGTAACGAGTCTCCTGGCCTGGGTTCTCATATTTCCAACAATGGCAAAGACAAAAAATGTATGTATGTTTTAAATGTTCTGCTTAATGTACATTTCACATTTGACTTCAGCTGTATATTTAATATGCAACAGATATTTTATTGCATGAGACCTCAGATATATTCATAAAAAAACAATACTTACTTGATGCCAAAATAACAATGGCACGTACACATCTCCCGTTCTGTATTTTTGGAAAGCGGCACTGGGTGTTTCAGCGAGTTCAATGAGACCTTTGTCACCATGTGCTGGAAAAATAAATCTGAGAAACAGTCTTGAGTACAGCACATTTACAAAGACAGACTCTCCTCTTTATTATCATACATATATGATGCTGGATTTTACATGTGTGTGTGTTTGTAGATACAGTACATGAACCGCTCCGTCTGAAAATATTGCACCAGATCTCATTGACTGTCATTAGCTTAATAATAAAAAAAATCCTCTGTTGATTTGTTTATTTGACAACATAAGCAGTACCGCCTACTAGGAACGAAAGAGAAGGCACAAACCAGAAAAAACAAAAACATCCCGTCGTATGGCAAACCAAGAAAAATACGCCGCGTCTTCAGTCCAATGGATCCTTTGTTTTGAAAATATTCATCTGTTTATACATGCAATATTAATGGCATCGTCCCATCCATGATCACGAGCCTCAAATCCACATTTTGGGAAAGTAAACGGTCCATATTTAATCATTATACATACATATAAAGAGATCTACGATTATAACATTCTTATTTCCCTCTCCTCCTAGCGCTTCTCAAACCAGTGAGTTCATGCACACTCAGTAAACTATGATATTGTGTGATATAAAAAATGGCGTACTGTGAGGAGGGTAAAGGAATATCATAGTTTATGGTGTGTTCGGGCTCCTCCGTCACGGAATGTTTCTTTAAAACCATCTTTTCATGGTCAATGATCTGCTGTACCTCCAGTGCTCAGTCCAGTTTGCGTGCGCCCAGTTTTAGAGGTCCCTTGGCTGCCTTGCGCTCGGCCCGTTTGGCCTCCAGCTCCTTCCGTCGCTCTTCTCGTTTCTTCTTCGCCAGTTCTGCTTTACTTAAACCTGAGAAAGCAAAGGAAAGCAAGGTTGTCTGGACAGCTGTTTCCTATTGCATTAGACCTCAAAATCAAAATAATGTATGATTAAAATGACATAACATGGGGTATATGTATATATCAGATGTCGCGTTAACCGAATATTTTCCATCATTGACAGATTTTTCTCAGCAGATGTGTGTCTAATACAAAATAATATATTTATTATATTTTTCTTTTTTCCCCCTTTTAAATACCGATTATTTGATGCGCTTTGCACAACTCTCTGTATTATGCTGCCTGACTGCCTGTCTGGGTTTTAACTAGGTCCGCGATTTGACGTCATGGGGGCGGGTACTTTCATTTTCACTGCTACACCTGCTCACCTCTGCTCGTGTTCAAACCAAAAGATCAGCGCGGTTTTTCACATGGCAGATTTTTACGTCCTTCATACATGTTGAGATCGAGTTTATTGACTTGATAAGGGAATATGTCTTGACAATCCACACAGACGTGACTTAGTAAAGCATGAAGTCATGTAGGATTTTACTTGTTGCATTCGTCTGAATGTAAATCCCCTCATCAGGCAGTGCTGCAGTAGTGTGAGAGAGTGGACCAAAGCGCGTTTGATGCAAAGGTATTAACAAAAGAAAAATACACAATTTAACACAACACTTAAATGTTTGTATTTGTTGTTTTTGCACCAGCTCAGCGATGCATGCCCACAACTTCATGCATTGGGTTAAATTAGGCTGTCCAGTCTGTGTTCAGTCCGTCACTACCATGATTGAAACCCAGACAGGCTGTGAAGCAGGTCACACACCAGAGGCACCGCGACACGCCGCGAACATGACAGTTTAAAGTATCACACAACAGACGCGCACATTCACATGATATTTAACATGAAACTAATCAGATGGCGCTTTATGGCACGGCTGAAATATGAACTGCGTTCTGAGTCGTCTGCAAGTCGGCGGCGCCGGTGTGTGTACCCTGATAGAAACCTATGTTCAGAATTCTAAAATGCATGCCGCGGCGCTTCGCCGAGCAGCGCTTCTGGTGTGCGACCTGCTTCATACAGAGAGTGAACCAAGACGCATTGGTGCATTTATAATGAATCTAATATTTTTATATAAGAAAAATTGCGACATCTCGGTTTAATATAAAATTAAATCGTCTTAAAACGTAAATTCGAATTAATCGAAAAAAACATCACCCAGCCTTAATGTAAATACAAACTTTTATTGAACACTTGTAATTTGTGATATAAAATATGTTGAAAACACATTTATAGTGCAAAGCAAATAAAATATTACTATAAAATATTACAAACTATGGATAAATAATACATTTAAAAATCCCACTAACGTACGCTATAAATGTTGTGTTTTTCCATTTCAGTATGTCTCTGCATTGTGATCTTTTCTTATTTAAATGTATAATGATGTAAGAAAGTGAAATGACGTCTCTGACCTTGCTCTCCATCCAGTGACTCCCAGTTGTCTTCTGTTCCCCAGTCTCCTGCACTGTCTGCGTCCCAGCCGTCAGACTTCTGTGGACAAAAACGCACACACACGCACGCACGCACACACACACACACAAATTTCAGATACATTTCTACAAATGAACAACAATGCCTAAAAATACAAAACCTATGAGACCTATTATCACATCCTAAAGATGGTTTTGTTGATGGTGATATTGTTAAGATGAAATCTAATAACTAGCAGTGACTTTTTCACATGACATCAGTGTTTTCGGGGAGTAACAGCGACTCTGAAAATGACCCACATCAACTTCGTTTTTTTCAACAGTGACAGTTCACCAGAAGTGTTTGGGCTGGCTGACTGAAAATGAAAGTCCATGTTCATATACCCCATTAGCATAGGCTTACCGTAGCACTTCGCTGAGACACACTGGACAGCAGATCAGATGTTGTGGACTTTCCTTCCATTCCGTCCCAGTTGTAATCGCTGGCCAGTCGAACCCCATCCTGTGCAGAGCTGGCACTCTTTGTAGCGGCTGATGATTTAATTCGAGGTGTTGGTGCGAAACTCTCGGCCAGAGTCCCGTCTTCATCCCAGTCGTTTCCCCAGCCCTCATCAGCAGGTGAACTTTGACCCTGACCATCTGCATCTTTCTCATTGGACCAGCTGTCGTCTGCATCCCAGCCAGAGCTCCAGTCAGAACTCTGCTTCTTCACCGCCTCTGAGGACTTTCGGCCTACCTGTAGGAAGATCAGATGAGGATATCAGCTCTATTACTGCGCCCATTCGTGCTCTTAGGGATATTACATTTCATGTGGTGTATGATAAAGTGATGTGTGAATGTAAAAGGTTGTAAAAGTGCATGATAAAGTGAAATGAGTTACTAGCTATGTTTCTATCCAAGAATGCAAACTTTATGCGCAAACTGACATATCGCACGACGTCTGAATAAAGCACCGTTTCAATCCAACGAGTCAAAGAAAACAAAATCGTCAATTCCAGATTGACTGACGCTGGGTTTGCTGTAGTAGGAGAAGCTGCGTGAATCTTTTCTGTATTTAATAAATTACTTACGCCTCAGAAGACGATGCTGATACGCAATGAATGCGTGGTGGTGTTTGAAGGTGTGAGACGCAGAGCACAGGCACTCTTTGACAGTTCTGGAGGTGATTAATAATATAATAACACTAAAGGCTCCTACACACTGGAACGTTTTGAGTTTGATTTATCGTCAGCGTTTTACGAGACGTTTTTCAGCGTTCAAACCCAAGCGCTTTTCACTGGCGCCAAGCAGAAGAGTATGCTAAATCACTCTTTTGACGTTATATGGCGCTGCACAACTATAAGCTTCTGACACCCGCTTATAACACAGAAGAAGAGGAAGAGAAGAAGTTCACATGCTTGTTGTTTAAGTTACTGGTGACTCGAACAAGCATGAATGGTTCAAGTAGCAGCTCCAGCTCTATTGATGAAGAAATTATTACTGTTCACAGCGCAATAAACAGCTCCACATTCATATCGTCTCTGGGCATCTTCGATGTGCGCTCGCATTGACAGTTTTGCGCTTGAGCGCCTCCAAGTGCTGTTTAAGGTAACTTCAGCAGCTCCGTGCACGTGAACAAAAGTGCCAACCTGATTGGTGGAGAAGGTTTTGACGCCATGCGTCAAAACGGAAAAACGAGCATGAGGCGTTTTTTTTAAAATGCCGCTTTTGCGCCTGGCGTTTTGCGCGTTGGTGTGCACGATCACATTGATGCCATTTATTTAGTCATGAGGCGTTAAACGTTGACGGAAAACGCGAGCAAAAAAACGTCTTGGTGTGCACGGGACTTAATACTGAAATGGTTAAGACGTTTTAGAATGACCAAAACAACATTTCAGATGTTTTACTATGTGCTCAGTCTGCTGGTTTATCCATTCACACACCTTTTTATCATCACATGATCTGCTTAAAAAAATAAAAATAAATCACATGACTTTTTAATGCGCATACTGGAATTTGTTCAGTTAAAGTGTTTCCATCCTAGTTTATGCACATCTTTTCTTATAGAATAAAACTTTATCCCACTGAGTTATGCGTATATGATTTTTGCGCATTTTCAAAATTGATGCGCATCTTGGCATGTCCATCAACCATTATTTTATGCGCATATCCGAAATAAGTGGATGGAGGCGTAGTTAATGTCTCCCTCTTTCTCAAAAGAAATAAATAACGAAGCAATACTGAACTGTCTAAAATGAGGCAGTAGGTTCACAAAATTTGACTGCACCAATTTCAGCAGATTGTTGAGCCTGTGATTCGATCTATTTACATTTTACTTACATAAACGTGTTTATATATTTTACCTAAATACTAATGTTGTCAAATGGTTAATCACATCCTAGACAAAAATGTGTATTTACATAACATATTTAGGTATGCTGTGTATATTTATGTGTATACGAGTAAAAACACACATACTGTACATGAAATACAAAAATACTCAAATATATTTACATATTTATATATAATACAACTATGAACAAATATTTTATACAATATATTTAAACATATAATTATATACACAGAAATAGAGAAAAAAATTTATGTGTTTGTGTGTGCGTGTGTGTATACAGTGCTCAGCATATACAAGTACACCCCTCACAAATCTCTCTTTTAAATTCATATTTTAATAGGAAGCTATGCAATATTATATTTGTGCTTATACATTAGATTAGTCAGTACTGAAACCAAATCTGAAGTAACAAAATAACTTACGATAATGGTCTAAAAACTAGTACAGCCAAATGTATATGTTATAGAAAAACAATGAATACAAATTTAAAAAAAAAAAGAAAAAAAAGTCAAGAAGCAAAATTTTTTTTAATTTAGTTGAAATTTTGTTAGTCATATTTATTTTTGCAATATTTTGCTTGAATTTACTTGTATTATTTTTCAATTTCTCAATATGTTTGGTGACTAAAATATTATTTTAATAAATTGATTTATTAAACAGATGTTTTGTTTAAATTCATCAAAATACATTGCCTATATTCACTGAGAAAAAGATTTTAAAAAAATAAATTTCAAAATGAAGTGACCTCAAGAAAAGCCTAATAAAATCATTTGTGAAGAGAGATATAAATAAACATCTTTTCTTTTACATTTATTGGTGTTATATTGCAATGCATGCAAATTTAAGAATAGATCATTTACATATTAAGAGAGAAGCTCTAATGTTGACTATGACTGTTTTGTGTTTTTATTTCAGTAATTATAGTTAAGGATAGAGAATATGGGTCTTAAATATTTACATAAGACATAGCACTAATCAAATCGGGATAATGATACCCTTGTATTAAATAAGCCATACTAATGGAAATCGCCTACATTGCTTTTCTTCTGTGTTGAAGACACTGACGACCAGTTAGACTGCCAGTCATCTGGATCTGTTTGCACTTTCTCTGGGTCCTGTGGAAAAACAGACACAGGCAATTATTCAAATTACTCTGTAAATCATGTTTAAGCTAAATAACATAATATATAACTTATTATATTCATATATAACTTTTAGTCCCACAAAAAGTCAAGTATTTAAACAAAAGACTAAAGATTTTTGGAGGTTGTTGCTAGAGCGGATACATTTGCAGCCGGAAGTTAACCATAAATATTTCTATTATTTATTAAATTTCATATTTGTTGTATTTTATTAACGTCTACCCCCACCCCAACCCTAAACCCAACTGTCACAGTAATGTAAAAACAGTTGTTGTACCGAGTATTAGTTATGTTATCTATTAAATTACCCAATAAAATGTATTTTTTAACGCCTACCCCCAACCCAACCATCACAGTACTGTAATATTATAAGTACTGTAAATATTAATTATTGTTATACAGTGTCATTAAAAAATCCTGCTTTATTAATGTGCATATCGCACTTCCGGCCGGCCGCATATCCGATCTAGACTTTACCATTTTTGGATAACTTGAATGATCAGCAGTCACCTCAAGGCTTCCCCAATCTTCCTCATCCCATCGGTCTCCATCTGTATCCCCTGTTTCCTCATTCGAGGTTTCCGATTTGATCCCACTGGAAGTTTGTGTCTTCATTTCTTCAGCTAAAAACAAAAATACTTTCTCTAGTTTGTATTGGGAATGGCTCATAAACCTAATCTACATTTACACTTAATCATTAGGCATATGCTTTAATCAGAAGCCACTCACAAATGAGCACAGAAGTAATCCAAGCAACAAAAACATGTAAATGAAATCAATTTGGTCAATCTATTAAAACAGATTTACACTTTCTAAAGACATCAGAAATTGGCAGGTCAGGGTTCCCACTCAAAGCCAAATGTAAAACTCCATGATTTCTTATTGACTGCCATGAACTAAAAAGCTCCCTGATCTATAATAAATAGAAAAACTGGCAGCTGTTGTGCTTTGCATAATATTAAAATTATGTTAGCTTGAAGATAAATTTAGAAAATTATAATAGCCACTATGAGAACAACAATGGATAATTTACATCAGATTTTGCAGTGCTCCCTCTCCCATATTTGATAGCTCGATAGTAGCTGTCTAATTTTTATCACCCAGTTTTTGAGGTGGTCCTTCTGAAGCCAAAGCTCCTAAAATGTATATCATCCTGACATCTTAGCCTTAATTAAAAGGTTTAGTCTGGTGACTGCTTCTGACTTCTGGTTGAGCATGAAATTAATAAAATAAAACTGAAAAATAGCCTGACCATCCACATGCATTGAAAAAAAAAAAGTTTTATAGAAAAATTACATTTTGATAAGTGAAAGCTCAAATTTAAAGCAACAAACAGAAATCTCTGATATGCGATGACATGGACAAAAAATACATACAAATTCTCTGACTTCCAATGTCTGGAATAGAACTTCAAAAATTCAATAAATTCCATGACTTGCTGGAAGTCAGGTAAAGTAAGATATGACTTATTGGCCCTAACACTGCCTTGTTACTCACCTTTGTCTGCAGTGTTTGTGTTAACTGATCCGGCAGCAGGTTGTGGGCTGGACGTGTTTTCAGCAGATGGTGCCTCCGAACCAGCCGGAGCGTTTCGGATGAGTTTAGAGGTAAGAGATGAAACACCCGTTACCGCCCATCCTGCCCATGTAGCAGCCGACCCTCCTGTCTGTCCAGCCGCCGTAACATCCTTCTCTGCATTTAAACCATATATAATTATATTGTAATGATCAATAATTATATAATGATCAACATTTTGGATACCCTAAGTGGTTCATTTTTGAGTGTAACACACTTTTACAAAAGTCATACCTATTTCCGTTAGTTTTGAAGGGTCTTCTGAAACTGTTTCTAGTTTACTGAGGAAGCTTTTAATGGCTTTGAATGCCTGCAGGACCAGAAATACAATAGAAATTGTCTGTTTCACATACTCAAACTACACAATATACAGCACACTTTCCAGAATACAAGCACCTTTTTTAGCATACTATCATCTTAAAAACATTGCAAGAATTAGATGCTTTGTTTTCATTGAGGACTTAGAGAAACTTGTTCATGCTTTTATCAGCACCAGGGTGGATTACTGTAATGAACTCCTCACTGGCCTTCTCAAAAAGACAGTCAGACAGTTGCAGCTCATCCAGAACGCTGCGGTCAGGATTCTGACCAGAACCAGAAAATCAGAGCACATCTTTCCTGTCCTCAGGTCTTTACACTGGATCCCAGTTACATCCAGAATAGATTTTAAAATATTATTACTTGTCTAAAAATTACTAAATGACCTAGAACCTCAATACATTACAGATATGCTCACTGAACACAAACCTAACAGATCTCTCAGATCATGAAGATCACATAAATGAGAAATTCCAAGAGTTCAGTCAAAGCAGGGTGAATCCGCCTTTAGCTATTACACACCCCGCTGGTGGAATCAGCTACTAAAATTGATCAGATGTGCTCCAACATTAGGTAGATTCAAATTAAGACTGAAAACACATCTGTTTAGCTGTGCCTTTACTAAATGAGCACTGTGTTACACCCGACAGATCGCACTATTATGTCTTTCTTTTTTTTTTCATTCCTTTAAAACCTGTTTTAACACATTTTAATCTGTTTTTAATCATTTTTATTATTGTTTTTGATTTCTCATACTTGTCTCTTTTATTCCTGTTTATAAAAAGCACTTTGAATAACCATTTGAATTGTGCACAAAATGTGCTATATAAACAAATAATAATAATTTACAACATAATAAACATTCATTTCACTTCCCATAACTATGACAATTTCTGTAAGTTTCACAGTATTCAGAGGAGAAAAAACAATAAACCACTATGAAAAATTACAGCGGAATCATAATAAAAATAAATAAAATATAAAATATATAAAATATATATTTTAATCATAAAAAAATAAAATAAAATATATTTTAAATGCCAAGTTCAAGCAATTTTAAGGTGAAACGGAAACTATCTGCTTATATTAAATGTGCTTTAAAAACTTAAGCATCACTCAAATAGCATCAATCCAAATATTTTGCTTGCTTGATGTTAAATGCATCACGCAAATCTTTACAGAATCGAAGTTGCATGATTTTAGATGATAAAAAACATGACTTGTGTTCTGAAAAATGTGGTAAATGGATAATGGGTCTCAATTTTGCATCATGTTTTTGGTTACCTGATCTCTGACGTTTTTGTCTGGGTCCACAGTCAGTGTGCAAAGTGTGGGAAGGATACGATTGGCGCTTTCAGCTACACTGTAGTACTGATGGGTGGCTGCGAATCCCAGCACACCTGCTGCACGTGAGGCCGGAAATGGGTCTTTAGTTGCCCGCGAGAATGCTGAGATTAATACACGCTGGCGCATCTGAAAACAAATAACAGCATGGGAAAAGCCAACCACAAGATGCTCATTGTGAGAAGAGAAGTTTTATAAATACATAGTGCATTATGGACTGAGAGTAGTAATTACCCCAGCATTGAGGTAGGGGGCAATTTTGCCCAGGCAAACAGTGGTGTTGCAGCGGATGGGGCCCTGATCATCCCGGGCTTGCAGTCGTGCAAAGTGACGCATCAACTCTTGATTTAAATTGGTCTCATTCAGTTTAGGTGCCAACAGAAGCATGGACTATAAGTGCAAGAGAATTGAAAAACACATTTACATTAGAAAGTCATGGGTTCGATTCCAAAGAATGTTTATGAACTTAAACGCAAATTACTAAAGGTATATATGTTAATACACACCACTATCAGTAACAATGATTAAGTGTTAAAACTAGACCTGTCAGAACATCTATATTTTGCTGTAAGATATAATTGCACCAAAATATATTGCGGTAAATTATATTATTGTCATTTTAAGACCATTTTATGCAATTATATAATGCCAGAATGACAATATAATATAATCACAATGCAAGTACACTCTTCCAAAAAACAAATAATATTTTATTCTTAAATAATAATAAATGATAACAAAAAATTGCAAGGTAAAAAGTAGAGCTGCACAATTAATAGTTAAAAGATCGCAATCTCGATTCGACCCCCTAGACGATCTTAATCCAGCATTTCTACAATTTTGTCAATCATATTTTCAAGTTCAGGAGAGAAGAAAAGGCGGTTGCACGAGTCTTTTCATTGTTTCACACACGTTGCTCAGTGACATTGACACCTCCAAATGATGTTGAATGAGTCACATACTGTATTTATAAGGTATAATTCGCCAAAAAATGTCATTTTTGTCTTAATATAACGATGTTTTCGCGATCGGGAAATCACACATGACATGAGCTGCTGACCGTGAGCTGTTATCACAGAGAGGGCGCTGTCTACTTTAGTGAACAAAACCTGCATATGTTGCTAGTAACAGGTAATACAGTTGCAAATAATATTCAGTTTGTGGCACAGAGTGATCGTTTGGGAGCCACGCGCAAAGTATAAACAAGCACACCGAAAGTGTGCACTTCATTTAAATGATCATATCGCATTTTAGAGTTATGATTACGACAAGCGTTTGATATGTTTTTTCTTTCATAGTGAACACACAGTTGCCATTGAAAATAAATGTTTACAATGTTAGTATAAGTACTCTAGCCTATATATTGTTGAATATAATCTGATAATTGCAAATGTCTGATTTTACCAGTGAATAAAATTGTCTAATATGACAGATTGCAAGCATATATCTCAAACATAATAATTCAACATCAGAATTATTATAAGTAGAATAGAATTATTTATAGAAACCAGTAGACCTACACATATTATTATCGATGTTGTGCCATATGCCTGTTTTTACCATACCTTTATTTTACATCAACAGAATTGTGAGAAAATCGAGGTCTTTATTTTAAGCAAAAAAAAAATTGCGATTCTCATTTTAGCCAGAATCGTGCAGCTCTAGTAAAAAGAAACAGAAGCTGCGACATCTGCTACCAGATCTTTTTTGAGTTGTCAGGAACCCACATGAAAATATACTATAAAGATTTTGTGTCTTTTTAACCACACTGACACCTCCGATAGAGATGTTGCACAATCAGCTAAAATGTTGCTAGAATTGGTTTTCATGTATGGGCAATATGTATTGCATCACCAAATATGATTGAGGTCATGTCCATGTGTTGTGCGATAAGTCGATATTTTAATTATTGTGACAGGCCTAGTAAAACACCAGAATGGGGAGATTATGAAGCATTTAAATACCTTTACAGTCTGCTCTCGGATAGCAGGGTTGGTGTCTGTGAAACCGTGAACCACGTGTGGAAAAATCTGTGAGTTAACTGCTGCTTCATTCAAATACTGAATAAACTGCTCCATCTGACCAAATCAGAGACAAATAAATAAGAATACATTGAAAACTGAGAAGTGTTTGAGAGAGATTTTTGAATGATTAAATCTCAACAAATACATTATAAAAAACAGTTAAAGGAGTGAATTGGTGTATACCTGCTGCAGCAGTCGTATCCTCATGGCACGGTCAGTAGAGGAGAACATCTTTACTATGACTGGGATGATTTTCTGCTGGTACTCCTCAGCTGACAGATACTTCCCTACCTAACACACAGAAATATCAGAATTTTATTAAAGCAACCCGCTGTTGATCAACTGAGGTGTTATGAATAAAGTACAACATGAGTAAGGGGCAGGGTTGGGTATCGGTATTTATTGACCGGAAACCATTTTCAATAACTGTTATGTCCTGTGACTGTTTTATTTTTGTTTCTATATATTGCAGTTTTCTGTTTCCTGATTTCTTTTGTTTACAGATTGATGCCACCTGAGTCTAATTTGCGCAGCTAATCAACTGAGCTATAAAGACTGGCTGCAACCGACCAGAAGGCAAGGGAGAGGGGAGACGACATGTCCCACTTGAGCTGCTCCAGTCCCAGATACCTGGGGCTTCTGACTTCTAGTGGTTTCATGTTTATAATGTGAACTAAGTTGCTGGTATGAGTAAGGTGTGGAGTGTCTTTTGTTATTTTAAAACCTTTTTCTCCTGTTTTGGTGGGTAGGCAGGGAGAAAGGGAAGTAATATGTATTTTCTTTCTTTTGGGAATGTTTAATTTGTTAGGTAAGTTAGTTTGTCTTAAATTAGTTATTGGTTGTTTTGTTTGTTATTTTGGACCCTTATATCCTGAGGTATTATTTTTGTTTTGTATTGTTTCTTTAAAATAGATACATTATTCTATTTGATCACACAATAAAACAATGGTTGCCTGATGGTGATCAGAATATTATGAAGGTGTTGACTGTTGATTCTGGGTCTGGAAGCGGTCCTCTCCCCTCTTCTTTCATTTGTTCGTTCCTAGGTGTGTTTTGCCTCTAGATTTAAGTGGGAGCGTAACATAACGATTTTAAAAAAGTTGGAAAAAATTCCAATAAGCTTAGGAGGTAAGCTTGTAATTTCCAATGGAGGCACACGACTTGCACGATGGTGTGCAAACAGTGCACGTGACGCTCGCGCATTTTCCAGGTACACCTAGTAAAAAAACATCTACATTTTTCCAAATTGCACGAGCGCACCACGATTCATGCAAGTAGAACTAACCAATCTGTCCCACACTTTGTATGGAATATACACATTTTAGTAATAACGGCAGACTAATTACCTCAGACAAACACAGCGCACCCTAAAACTGCAGTGCTCTGTACTTTTCTCCTGAAACTTGCATCAGAGCGGCAGCTATGATTTCTCCATTTGTCAACCCCCGAGAAAACAGTTGATGGTCGCCTAATTATGAGAGACGCCATAGAAAATGGTAAAGGAAACAACGCGCTCTCGCTTTACACTTCAGGTCAGAATAACAACACTTGTGAATATAAGTGCCATATAGCAGCAGTGAGGAGATGTATGCTGCGTTCACATCAGCCTTTATAAAGCACATAAACACAGTTATTCTCTCAATAAAATACTTGTTAGCCATTTAGCAACAAAGCTACAGTCCCCGGGCAGACAGAAGCCTGGCCCATGAATTGAATGGGCCATGTCTGTTCTAAAGTGACTTTGAAACACGAATGAAGTAGATTTTGACGTGCGAATGAAGCGAGTAAACTCAAATGTTTATGTGTCTATTTACACGCGGATAGCGTCATTTATCCGCGCGTTCCATGTTTGGTGTGAACACAGAGTTAGAATATCGCCAGAGTGGCTTTTTGGTTTCTTTTCTTGTGCATCCTAGCCACTAGCTTCCCGTCTGAAAGATTTTTAGCATTGGGGGAAATGTAGTCATCCAACTTCACAATTTGTGTTGCAGTATTTGAGCAATGATGGCTGGTTCCTTTAGTTAAAATTTTTGAGAGATTTGATTTGATTATCATAATTTGTTTTGTTTACAGAGTTTAAGGTTTACTGTATCATTATTATTCACACATTACAAATCTTGATCTACGTTTACCATTGCACACACCTTTTAACATTTTATTTAACAAGTTTAAGAGTCTCTTTAACACTTGTGTTTATTTTATAATAAAGAGATGAGATAATCTGTTTTTGACTATAAAAACTATTTGCCTTAGTAATGTTGGTAAATTTCATTGTGATGGGTTGCAGCTGGAAGGGCATCCGCTGCGTAAAACATATGCTGGATAAGTTGGCGGTTCATTCCGCTGTGGCCACCCCAGATTAATAAAGGGACTAAACCGAAAAGAAAATGAATGAATGTTGGTAAATTAAAATAAAGTGGTTAAATAACAAAAAATCCTAATATTTCTAAATGTATTTGTTAAACAATATTCAATAATTCTCAATATCGAATGACATGAAACAATATCATGATTTTTTTTTTTTTTTGCAAGATCGCCCAGCTCTAGGTTAAGGCCAATTCGAGTACATGCAGTCGGACATAGCACATTCGCGCAACCTTTGCTATACAATAACACAGACCACGATGCAAACCTCTCAAAAATTTTAACTACAGGTCGCAAAGACTGAGAATACAAAATCTATGATTGGTCAACTTGGTATTGGTGACAAGTGTGAGCAGGGCCAAAGCAGCAACACTTTTTTGTTTATTTTTTTATGATAAAAGTTATTGAATGTTTGGTGGTTCCCACCTCTTTCTTCATTGAAAGAGTGTAAATTTGATCTTCTGCAACAGTAGCATTGCGCACATTTGCATTGCAAATTCCAAATTCCGTCAAATAAAGTCAACACACAGAAACTCCACTGCCTACTAGCCCTAGGGAAGTGTTATTGCCAGAGCAGCACACACAGAATGCAGAAGTATAAATGCTCACAATCGCTAAGTGCAAGGTATGTGCTGTGGGGTAAAGAGATCACAAGACACTGAAGTAAAAATTAGCCTTAAGTGTTAATGCAAAGCAATACAAAAAAAGTGCATCACCTTAAACAGTGGTGTGAGGACGACAGCACCAGCATTGCCAAACTCAAAAGCTGTAAGCAGCTGAGGAAGCACTTTATGTTTGCAGAAGTCCTCGGGAAACGAGTCGAGATTCTCACTCAGGTCCTGGAAAAACTGCTGCTTCTCTGCAGGCTCTTTAATCTACAACACACAAACAAACAAGTGACTCATATAGCCAAATATAAAATAACTTAGAAATACCAGCTTTGACACTTTTAAAGTATTATGATAATACCTCAATTATTCCGTTCTCAGTTTTTTTCAATTTTTTAAACTGAATTAACAACTAGTTTTGCCAGATGTAGCTGAGTGATTTCATTTAAAACTCGCTAAAAACCAAAAACAACCACCCAAAAATCTGGAGACTATTATAACCTGTTTTTAAGTTGAGGAGTGGGGAAGAACGGGGGTATGGCATCACTTTGGGAGATCATAACAGGTTTATAAGTGAAGCCCAGGGCTGGCGGGCACGGCGTTGCAAAACCGCCCAAATTTTCACTACCCACCTAAGTAATTTTTTACAATCAAATTCAAAACCACCCAACTGGGCGGGAAACTGCTCAATCTAGCAACACTGTTAACAATTTTATGAATCAGCAGGGATGCAATAGATTAATCAATTGTTAATGTAGGGATCCAAAAACAAACAAAAAGTGATTAGGAGTAACTTAAATAATGTGTCAATGCATTTAGGGTGAGGAATTCGTCAGGATAAAGGGCAAAAGTCAATCCAAGGTACTCAAAAAATGTGGAAAAAATATTAAAAAGATGAAAGCAAGTGTTTGACGAAATGTGTTGCCGCAGTTTTAATAAATAGCCATGTCAATAATGTCTTTTTAATATTTTCTCCACATTTTTCGAATGCCTTGGACTGACTTTTGCTCGTTAATGTAGAGATGTTCATTATGCTACAAAATACATATAAATTTCAAATAATTGCTGTGCTTTTGATCTTTCTTTTTATCAAAGAATCTATTAAAAAGTATTGTTTCTCTAAATTTAAGCAAAAAATAAATTTTGCTTTAGTAATAACAAAGAGAAATCTTTATTGAGCACCAAATCAGTACATCTAAAAGGTTAAGCACTGTGAATACTGAAGTAATGATACTAAAAATGCAGCTTTGAAAAAAATCTTACCAATACCCAAACCTCTGAACTGTAGCATAACACAACACAACAAAGAGTCAGCGTAAAATCAATCCACAAATACCTGTATCTCTTCCAGAAACAGGCAGCTCTCCACAAAGCTGTTGTTCATGAATCCACCAGGAGATCTGCAGTTCAGTAAGAAGCGGGCAGGGTTGGGACGAATCTTTGGGTTTGCTCCCACTAACTCACAGTAATGCGGCACCAACTGCTTTGGAATCTGTAAGCCAGAAATAAACAAGTGTGTTAAAAGACTCTCACGATAAACAGACTTTATTGTGCATGTCATAAAAGAAACTAAGAAAGAAAGCTTTCATTGTACATCTAATTAATGCCAAGAAAAATGGTCGGTTACCTTGCCTAGAGATCGTAACGAGGAGGCACGTGGTAAAGATCCATTAAATACTTCCCAAATGAGACAACCGAGACGCCACACATCTCCTGTCCTGAGATCATACACAACAATGAGCTCAAACTGATTAAATATGCATTTCCCTGAACATTCTCAGTTTTATGTGAAGGTCAATAAAAATTCTACAGTGAATGGTTGAGCTGGAATTTACAAAGATTACATGTAAGGATACACCGATATGGATTTTTTAGCCGATATCGATAACCGGTAACTCTTCAAACTTGGAGGCAAACAGCCGATATGTATGGGCCGATAATTAAAAACATTTCAAAATGTTCTATTTTTATACAGCAAACTTCATAAAAGATTGAACTGCTCCTATGAACTGAATAGTGTATGCTCAAAGCAGAAAAGCTAAAATTTCTAAATTGCAAGGTGATTACATAGACCTATATTCACGATTTGACATACATCAGAATGCAAAAAATAATTATTTCCTTTTCTTCAATGCAAATTAACATGCAACTTAACTGTTGCATAAAAATAATAGGTTAAATAACAAAATGGGATTTAGTTAACAAGTAAATATATTTTAAATAAAATGAAAATGAAAGAGCTAAGGACTGAAACCAGCTCAAATGTTCTTGAAAAAAACATGTTACAGTGATGTACATGTGTACAAATATGTGGTGTCGGAAAAAGGAGGAAAAGTTTATGATAAACCGCTCAACTGTCCCTCAACTGTGGGCGCAGACAAACACAGTGCATAATATAAAGAGAATCTGTGGCGAGTTGAGAACCCCTCTCCCCCCTGTGAAGGCTGTCAGATCAATCAATATGAAAATTCAGGTCAAACTGAATATAATATTACATCAACAACACATGGCAAGCAACGTGTTGATAATAACAAATAATCATATTAGATTACAAACAACCCAACTAGTTGTTAAGCACGTGTACACATGTAATATTTTTCCTGAGCCGATTTTAAAGCAAAATACACAATGGCACTTAATCATACATATGTTAAGGAACATGGTTACTTACTGAGTTATTAACGCACAGCAATACCACATGAAGAAAGGAAGGACTTTGAAGGAATAAACAATGTGATGAGAGATCCATTATTGTGCCCTGGAGAAGTCTGAACAAGTTCCGGCCACGCATGTGCGAGGCAGGCAGTTCTGTACAATTACGTAATTCATCACCTTAAAGATATCAGCCTAATTTAGACATCGGATCGATAATGTTGATATTAAAAATAGCATTTTTCGACCAATAACGATATGGATGCCGGTATATCGTTCATCTCTAATTATATGTATTAATTGCTTTTTACTGTCAATGTGCAAAAAGCTTAAGAGTAATAAAAAAACGACTTTCTTGGCTTTATATAAAAGCATGTAGTCTAAGGCTGTATGATATTGTGTAAAAATATTATTCCAATAAGTCAGTGCTTAATTTGTAAATTGTGAGGTCCCGGAACAGATCAGGGTAACGGATCCAGCATGTTATCAGAGGAGAGAGAGGTGTCACAGACGGAAGTGAAGATTGGGGGGGATTGGGGGTGTAGCGGACAGGGTCTCGGTCGAAAGTGAAGAGGGTTGGGGAGTTGTAGAAGAAAGTGACGAGCAGGGCAGTGCAGGGGTGTGATATATATATATATATATATATATATATATATATATATATATATATATATATATATATATATATATATAATTTTTTTTTTTTTTTTTTTTTTTTTTAAGAGGTCCAACTAACAGGTTTCTAAATTCATAACCCCAAGAACAAAGTTACCATTTTTCTCCACCACTGTTGGGGCTCTCTGGAGGGTCATATCTCTCCAGGTCAGGGTTGATGACTTTAGGTGGTGGTAATGTTATGGAGTCTCCCTGCTCCGAGGTCACATGATCCAGCCCTCCAAGCTTCCATTCCCCAGCACGGTCCACAAAGACAGCCCACATACCCAAGTTGTTATGGTTGAGATGGCAGTCGTTCACCAAGAAGCTTAGCGCTTTCTGATAGAAAAATGCATTTTCTAATAATTAATGACGGACAAATTAATAATTTCAGACTTCATGGTTACTTCACAACTTACCACAATCTGATGAAGGCCCCATGACACCTCTAAATCACTCGCACCACCCTTCTCCGCCTGGAGCTTCAGGTGTGCAGCCAGCGGGGTCACCGGCTCTGTGACGATGTACAAGCTTTTCTCAGTCTGATGTCAAACAGGAAAACACAGTTGAATTAATTAAAAATGCATCGTTGATAATTATCATTTAATTTTGTGTAAAACCTCCTGCTAACATAAGCCATGTACACACTTTAAGAACAGGTCATGTCACTCATGAACATATAAAGCAGGGGTCACCAATCTCGGTCCTGTAGGGCTGGTGTCCCTGCAGGGTTTAGCTCCAACTTGCCTTTACACACCTGCCTGGATTTAAGTATACCTAGTAAGACCTTGATTAGCTTGTTCAGGTGTGTTTGATTAGGGTTGGAGCTAAAATCTACAGGACACCGGCCCTCCAGGAACAAGTTTGGTGGCCAATGACACTTCAGTTTAAAAAAAAGGCTAACTATATAACAGCCCTCGAGTTTAATCAGTGAATGTTACAATTTTTTTATCCATTCAGCTATTCCCGGTTCTGGCTGCAGCCCTTTTAGCTTAGCTCAGCATAGATCATCAAATCAGATTTGACCACTAACATCTTCATCAAAAATGACTCAAAGAGTTTCAATAGTTTTCCTAATTAAAGTTTGACTCTTCTGTAGTTACGTTGTGTACTACTTACACAGATGGAAAATGACTTGCTTCTTTCTAGTAGGAACTATACTTTCATTCAGCCTTAATGATCAAATAACTTTGCTCCCTACTGAAGTCATTGTATGACAGCAAATACAGGCCACTGGCATAAACATGTCCTTTTGGTTTTTTGCTTGTGCTCAGAAAGACTTCCAGTTTATGGAGTTACTAAAGGTGCAAATACCAATCACAATATATACCACAAAATCTATAAAAAATATTTACATAACATCATTAAGGTTACACGGTGGCTCAGTGGTTGTCGCCTCACAGCAAGAAGGTCGCTGGTTTGAGTTCCAGCTGGGTAAGTTAGCATTTCTGTGTGGAGTTTGCATGTTCTCTCCATGTTGGTGTGGGTTTCCTCCAGGTGCTTCGGTTTCCCCAACAGTCCAAACACATGCGCTATAGGTGAATTGGGTAAGCTAAATTGCCCATAGTGTATTTGTGTGAATGAGCGTGTATGGATGCTTCCCAGTACTAGGTTGCAGTTGGAAGGGCATCCGCTGTGTAAAACATATAATGGATAAGTTGGGGGTTCATTTGGCTGTGGCAAAATGAATAAAGGGAAGTCAAAGGAAAATGAATGAATGTTATTAAAAACTAGATGTCATTCATTCATTCATTTTCTTGTCGGCTAAGTGCCTTTATTAATCCAGGGTCGCCACAGCAGAATGAACCGCCAACTTATTCACCATGTTTTTATGCAGCGGATGCCCTTCCAGCCGCAACCCATCTCTGGGAAACATCCACACCCACACTCATACACTATGGACAATTTAGCCTACCCAATTCACCTGTACCGCATGTCTTTGGACTGTGGGGGAAACCGGAGCACCCAGAGGAAACCCACACGAAGGCAGGGAGAACATGCAAACTCCACACAGAAACACCAACTGAGCCGAGGTTCGAATCAGCGACCTTCTTGCTGTGAGGCGACAGCACTACCTATTGTGCCACTGCCTCGCCAAAAACTAGATGTCACCACCATAGATTTTTAGGAGTCAGTTCAGTTACTGTGTGTGTGTGTACAGGATTATGCACTATAATGGCCCTAAAATGACCAATATTTATTCTTTTTCTATTCTTGGATTGCAGAATATTTCAGAATAGCCATTTATTATTGACAAGGACCTGAATAATCAGGAGTGAGACATTGTTTCAAGAGAACAATCTCCATATGATTCACCATTACACCGATAAACAGGTGAATTTAATCAACATTACATCCTTACCTCCAGCCCATCTACATACGACAGGATGTTGGGATGTCTGAGGGTTTTTGTGCGCTTGAAAGCTGCTTTAGCCAGCTGTGTCTGCTCTTCCGTTCCTTGAGAAACCTCATACACAAAGACTGACACGGGTTCACCGGTCGACTGGAATAAAAGGAAGGTACAGATTAGGTTGATATACAACTCATCTGAAAAGAAAAATGCAATTTAGAAAAACCTGCACAACCAGAATGTCCTGAATATGTTTACTATTCTTTAAAAACACTGATAAAGTCTGCAATGTACATCCCTTTCTACTGATCTGCCACTCTTCTGTTAATTAGATGATCTATAGTTACTGATGCATCGGTACGTTTAGTAAAATGCCATCAGATGCAGTTGCTAATATGATAGATGAAATGATGATGATCGGGTACAGTTATTAATATATGGCCTGTCAGGACACGTGTACAGTAATCACTAATAATAACACTGCCGCTTTCCTCTGCCATTAAACATAATTAAACGAGCAATACCAATGTAACAATCGATAACAAATACCAGAAAACAAAGAAACAACTGAAAACATATGACTGTCACGTAAATATTATTCAGCAGTTTGATGTGACCAGCTTTCTGTTGACGTGGCCACAGCAATGTTACGTACTCTGGTGAAAGGATGACACATCTAATTTTCTGTAATAAATAATTTCATTATCAAACTAATACGCCCCAGAAGGTAGTGATACGTGGATATTAAAACATATAACCTTTTTACAAATCGTGGGTGTTTTAAAGCTGCTCGTTTGGCTTTTATGTTCACACGCTGATGCGGGATGCTAAGCGGGATGTAGCTGCACTTTAGCCCGAGGCTTTAGCGGCCTGCTGCGACACTATTAGCTTTATTTTAGTATGTCAAGTCATTTTACCTTGCGCTTGCCCCGGCTAAGGGTCCATATGCCTGATTTTTCTTGGTTTTCGGGTAATAATTCATAGTTGAAGTCTTTAATAGGATCCCGAGCGAAAAAGGACCACATCCTTCCCCGTCAGTCCAGCCCACGGTGTTGCTGTTGGACGGACAACGAACCAATAGAGGGCGCACCGACTCCGCCGCCGACCATGCACGAAACATGGTCACGTGACCATCATTTTTCTACTGCTCCTTTTGCTGATATTATTATTATAGGTAACATAGAGAGCAGATAATCCCTCAAACGTTTTCTCAAGCTTTTATTTTAGGTTAGAATATATTTAATTGTAATAGTGTGGATGCTTCAAATATTTACTTGATGCTCTGGCCGTTCACTTTACATTTTCTTGTTTCTTAACTGTTTCATGTTCAACATTTTATCTAATAATAATAATAATAATACAGTGTAATATTTTTGTCTTTGAGATGCACACAATATCAAACTCTGACTGAGGTCTTAAACAAGGCTGCACTTTCATTTAGAAGTCATGCATTGCTGAAACACAAGCAATACCTCTGTTTTACAAACAGTTTTAATGACGTAAACGGGTATTTAACAGAATACAACATTAAAGTTAATATTTAAGAAAATTCCTACATTACAATCCAGCGCACACGCTCTTTTTGGCTTTGAATGTATTTCATCTTGTTGTACAGAAGTTTTAATCATATATATATATATATATATATAGCTTGAAGGACTGCATCCATACATCTCTGCAATGACTCAAATCACTTACACAATACAGTCATCTGGAATGGCAAAGAAAGCGTTCTTGCAGGACTCCCAGAGTTCATCAAGATTATTTGGATTCATCTTCAATTCAAATAACGTTGGGGGTGGGGGGGGGGGGGGGGGCGTTTTTGGTCTGTATGCACAATAGTATGTGCGATCATAACCTGCACTCCTAACCAGCAGTTGGCGGTAATGCGCCAAGAAGTTGTATACAAACCGCCAATAATAAAACACTTAAGACGACTGTTGATGCGCCAACGCGCTTTCTTGGTTTACTTCTAATAAAACAGAGGCATTTGTTTTGTCAACTCTCTTAATCGTATATAACCTGACCATATATTTGCTTTTCGGAATGGGACAGAAAGGTGATTTAAGTGATTTTCAACGCGGGATGATTGTTGGAGCCAGACAGGCTGGTCTGAGTGTTTCCGACACCGCTGAGCTGCTAGGACTTTCTCGCACTACAGTCTCCAGGGTTTACAGGGAATGGTCATTGAAGGACAAAACAACCACTGGCCGACAGGAATGTGGACGAAAAAGCCTCGTTGATGACCACGGTCAGAAGAGGATGAGCAGACTTATTAAGGCTGATAGAAAAGCTACCGTAACCGAGTTAACAGCTCGTTACAACGAGGAGACCAAGAGGAGCATCTCTGAACGTACAGCACGCCGTGCATTGAAGCAAATGGGCTATAGCAAGCAGAAAACCACACCGGAAAGTAAAGCACAACTGGACGACGATCTTGTCGACAAAGAACAGAAACTCGAGGCTCCGATTCCCGCGGAGGCTCCAGAATTAAACGACACACCTTCAGAATAACTTGAGATGGGTAAAGTTGGTTTTATACTCGCCTATTTTGACTTCCGCGTTCAATAAGTTTGCTAATCATTGTTGTAGTCGGTTATGAGCAGAATATACAAATTTAATTAAATTAGAAATGTTAGAAAAACACTATAAATAGACTAAAGTAATACCTTTTAAAGGGAGTTAAAAAAACAGTACAATTACAAAACATGTAAAAATTATATCGTCAACTTTGTGTAACGTTATATATTATATGCTATTTCTTAATGATTTATATATATATATATATATATATATATATATATATATATATATATATATATATATATATATATATATATATAATGCAGTGTTGAGGTTTTGGCATTACAAGTAACGTGAGTTAAGTAATAATATTGTTTCTTTTAAGTAACAATAATATTAAGTAATAATAATATTTGAACTACTTTTTAGTTGTGCGTGTATGTATATATATATATATATATATATATATGTGTGTGTGTGTATATATATATATATATATATATATATATATATGTATATATACATATATATATATATATATATATATATATGTATATATACATATATATATATATATATATATATATATATGTATATATACATACACGCACAACTAAAAAGTAGTTCAAATATATTCATATAAAAGGTATATGAAAAAGTAGTTCAAATATATATATATATATATATATATATATATATATATATATATATATATATATATATATATATATATATAGGGGAGTGTGGGGTAAAATGTAACAGTTTTAAGGTATGTGCTCAGGGTTAACCATAGCATGCTTCCAAGGTTTTCACCACAATATTGGCAGACGTCTTCCTGCCAGTTATTGAAAAAGTTCAGCATAATTTGGATGAGAAACACAGGAGAAACCATTTTTGCAGCATAAATTTATTTTTATTATACTCCGTTTTTATCTTAAAAAATCTGTGAAAGTATTACGTAAAAGCTTATATTGTTGTGATCACTGTCCTCTACTCTAAAAGATGGAACCATTTTTAAAGATGTAAAAAACAGTGTTTGCTAGCTAGTTGTGAGGAAAACATGACCCAGCAGGGTTAGTTGAACTTGGTGTTACACATAAGCCAAGCACTGTTGGACACCAATTAAACTAACAAAATAATTTTTACATGTTTTGATGCTGAAAACGTTTTATATGAAACACGTTTTTTAATATAAATTTCTTTTTATTGCTAATAATGCAAATAAATCCAAATGTGTTTATCCAATATATAAATAAACATGCTGTGCTACATAGAATAAAATGAGTAGTGAGGAAATATTCTATTTAAAGTAAACAATTTATTTAAAATCAGCCTTTTTAAGCATGCGTTAAAATAACCCTCTGTCTGGTACAACTTGCCCCACAGGTGGGATAAATAGTAACATTTTTACTCATGGCACTTTTGGCAATACTGCACAAAAACCATAGGTCTGGCGATTATACAACTAGTGCTTATTTGTATGAAAGGCTTGCGTGTTGTTGGTAAAAAAAAATATATATATGGTTTGTCTAACCCTATTACCTTTTTCATTATTTGGCCAAAACCAAAAAATGTTACACAGTTAAAGAATGAGCTCCCACGGGAACAGACAGGAACCAAGATGGCAGAGCCTTACATTTCTGTGATGGAAGTATTCTCATTATTCTGAATACTTTGAAGAAAGGGGATTGTTTTAATGGACAGTGATTTTACCCAACTAATAATACAAAAGTAGCAAACACATTGCTTTGCTTGTGTACTGGTAGATGTACTACCCTTTTGTCATGTTAGGGATGAAAACATCCACTGAATTAAACTGCTGTAAAAATGCATCAGATACATATTTTACCTCTTCCCAGCAGGGAAAACCACCAACAATTAAATATGCATGGTTATATGGTGTCATAGTTTTGCAATCCAAAAAATGTGGTTGTAATGGAAGTCAATGGGGCAAGAACAGCCACCAACAGTAAATTATAAAAAAAAAGGAAAATCAATCAGTAAAAATGCATCAAAGCCAATGTTGTTTCACATGTCCAAGACAGTTACTTTTATATTAAAAAATTTATTTTCAGTGTTTTGTTTTTCACTAAATCAGTGACAGATTTTATGAATTTAGCAATTAAAGAGTTAAAATCCTGTAATTTTCTAAGCAATTGAGTAGTTTTGATCAGAGGTTGATTAACAGATTTATGCAAAAACATGTGAAAAAAAGTATCTGATGCATTTTTAAAGCAGCTTAATTGAGAATCCTGTGGATGTTTTTATCCCAAACATAACAAAAGCATAGTAAATTTACCTAGAGTGTATCAAGATCTTTAAAAATTTCAAAAGCATTTTCTCAAAATAAGATTTGCCACCAAACATCATTCTGCTAGCTGAAACAGAAAAAAAATGATGGCCAAATTAAGAATTAAAATCACCCCACAGTAGATAAAAACATCCCCAACAGTGCATAAGGGTTACACTTTCATTAATCTATTATACGGCTTGTATAGTGTCAGGAAGTTCTCAGAAGGTAACATTATTTTAAATGTATTTATTAGTTTTTTTTTAAAGGTAAAAGAAGGTGTAGGTTATGCAGTGCACCATTAAATGCAGAGCCCCCCTACAAGTTCTGAAAGAGATAAAGCTTCAGGTAAGTATGAAAAAGTAACTAAAAAGTTATGTAATGCATTGCTTTCCATTTGCAACTAGTTTCTTTTGAGTTACTTTTTCATACCTGCCTGAGGTATATGCATTATTTTTCAAAGTAATGCATTTACAATATTTAGGTAGTCCCCAAAAATTAAATACTTGCTTTACTTTCCATAAAGTAACTAAGTAATGCAACTAGTAACTTTTTTGGGGGAGTAACTCAATATTGTAATGCATTACTTTCAAAAGTAACTATCCCCAATCATTGTATACATTTTACACAGACACATGCATGAATACATAGGTACATATAATTGTGATAAATTTGTGCATAATTAAAAGTTATATTTATATATAATTATCATTATTAAAAATGAAGTATTACATGTTTTTTTTTTTTAAGTATACATTCATATATAATATAATATAAATAATTATGTTGTTGTTGTTTTTGCCACATTACTTAGAGTATATTTACGAGCAACAGATGGTGAACTTCACAACTGGGTCCTTCCTTGAAAATGCTACTCTGCTGAAGTACACCTGAATAACTAAATTCTTTGAAGACAACAGAGATGAAAAGGATCCAGCATTACAAATGACAATTGTTTCATGAGTCTGACAGCTATTTGAACAGTATTTCACTTTTGGAGCAGTCAAAAACTCAAGCATGCCTTTCCTACATTTGTGTTCAAACTGTTTAAAGTGTAAATTTCACACAAGTAATTTACTTTTGCTGTATCAGGTAAATTACTAAAATTAGACAGATGCACATGAAGCAAAGGCTGCACATCTAACAGCAGCTTTTTTAGAAAAGCCTTTTAATAAAAAACAGAACAAACTCTCACACAGTATTTTTGGTTTATTTATTATTGCAAGAAAGTCATAAAATGCAGTATTGATGGCCTCCATATGGGAGAAAATTACTGTAGCCTTTGGTAACAAAGTAAAGAAATACATATGCAAGGGGTTGGACAATGAAACGGACACAAAAAAAATGGTATATTTTATCATACATTTGTTCATTCTTACAATTTATTTGTGTTCACAGTAGGGTTGGGTCGATAGACGATGCCATCGTCCATCACCAATGGCCGACACATTTCACAATGCCGATCCGGCGATCTATCGCCCCGCCCCACATTTATATTGATATACAACTTATTTTTTGCATGTGATCTTAATAGCAATAACGGTCTTTTCATGAGCTGTGTTACATGTTACATATAGCTGCTGCTTGCACGCCTGACAGCATCGTGAGGATTAAATGAAAGATTAAACAGCACCTCTCACTCTTATGTAGATTCAGTGGCAAACGCTGTTACTTGCAAACCCCGTCCAACAGACAGTGAATGGTTTAGTTATTTTCATAACAGAATTGAAGCCACTGAAAGTCTTTTATCCACTCTTGGAAAAGTGTAAATGGTGAATTAACATTCACCACACAATCACTAATAAGATGTGCCATTATTAGTAACTGTAGGTAGGGCTGCACGATTAATCGAAAAAAGATCACAATCTCGATTCGACCCTACACACAATCCTAATTCAACTTTTTCTACGATACAGCCACACAAGTCTTCACAGCAACATTGACACCTTCAAATGGCGTTAAAAGTGTCACATACTGTATTTATAAGGTATTATTCACACAAAATGTCATTTCTATCTTCATGTAATGATGTATTCACAGTCGCGAAATCACACGTGAGCTGACGCACTGTCTGTTTACAGCCGAGAACGTGCGCGTGCACGCAAATGACGCACAACCTGCATATGCTGTGAATAAAGGTAATGAAGTTGTAATAATGTTCAGTTTGTTGCACAGAGCGATCGTTTAAGGGCCGTGCGGAAGGTTTGGTTTGCATGTCTGTGTTTTTCCTCACAGTAACAGCAGCCATGAGCCGCAATCGGAAGTAAAAGTGAAAACTTTGCGCAGATCATTTAAATGATCATATCGCATTTTACAGTTATGATTACGACAAGCATTTGATGTTTTTTTACTTTCAAAGTGAACCAAAGTGCTGTGCAAATAAATGTTTACTATGTCAGTATAACAACCTTAGCCTATATATAATGGAAATATAAAGGTCTAATAATGTTGTCAATGACAGATGACAAGCACATGTCTTAAACATTATAAATCAACTTTATAATTGTGAATAGTTGTATTCTGATGTCATCATTTTACTGTGGATTAACAAACAGGACATATTGAAAGTCTGTTTAAGTCCACTATAATACAAAAATTAGCATTTTAAGCAACAGTATACCTACACATAGGCCTATTATTATTGCTGTTTTACCATACGTTTGAAAATTAATAATAATAATAGGCTAATCATATTAAGCTTTACATTTACAGAATCGTGAGAAAATCGTGATTTTGATTTTAAGCAAAAAAAATCATGATTCACAGTTTAGCCAGAATCATGCAGCCCAAACTCTTGTTGTTTTCTAAAACTAAATCTGTCAGTGTTATTTTCGTTCTCTCATCTTCAGCGCTTCACATTTTCACAGTTGTAGCTCCTGTCATCTGAAGGCAGTAGGCATTGACTGAGTGATTGACAGCTGATATTAAAAAAAAACATTCACGTTGAGTTCTAGAGCAGTAGGTCAATACGAAGAGCACAAAGGCGGTGCAAGCAATGCAGGTTTTTTTTTATTATTTTTATTTATGTTTTGGTTATGAGTAAAGCAAAGACCATTTGGGACAGGTAGTGAAAACGGTAGGCTACAATTAATTGTTATGAATTAATCGATATTTAACAACAACAACCACCTATGACGACGATGCCATCGTCCATGGCAATGTTTCACATTAGACATCACATCACGTGACTCCATAAGACCAATCGCAGACCAAAACATGACCTCTCTGGACAAAGATGTAAAATATGAACCTATCGCTTGCTTTTTTTTTTTAAATGTCTAATTATCTTGTTTAATCACGGCACTGTTCGCAGCACTATATGACAGAATTTCGCATGTTCAAATTCTAATTAGAGTTGGAACTGATGCCGCGGTCACACTAAAGTTTATTGATGAGAGAATCACTGAAAATAATTTATTTTGTTTCTAAAACTGCACTTTGTTTTTACTTTTTTATAAGAAACTAATGACTGTACGTTTTAGGGATCCGTTTTAATTTCTGTTGTTCAACATTGATGTTCAATAAATAATCATAGTGTGTGTTTCCCTTGATTGTTTTAAAATCCTGTAATGCACCCTACATTAAAACTTGTAATTTCATCTCTCACTTGTATTATGTGAGCATATTTACTGTACAAACCCTGTAAGTGAACTATGAGGGCAAAAAAGTTAATAAATTAAATAATGATCCATTAATCGTAATCGAGATTTTGTATTTTCCTTCCAGCTGCAACCACACTCATTCACACACATACACTACGAACAATTTAGCTTACCCATTTCACCTATACCACGTCTTTGGACTTGTGGGGGAAACAGGAGCGTCTGGAGGAAACCCACACAAACATGGGGAGAACATGCAAACTCCACAGAAACATCAACTGACCCTGTCGGGACTTGAACCAGCAACCTTATTGCTGTGAGGCAATTGTGCTAACCACATTGTCACCGTGCTGCCCAGTAATTAAAATTACCTCATATTTTAGATTCAGGGTTTCTCTTTCTTCCACAACTGTCTCTGTAGAAAAAGCACAGGCATCAGCAATTAGAAAAGCTAATGTAACAGCTGTATGACAACACTTTAATAAGGAAATTACCAATTTTAAAGATGCTTTCTGTAAAGCACTCACCAAAAGTAAATCATCAGAAAAAAACGCACTTTTCAAACAAACAGCAATGTCAGAAGCTTTCAGCGCGGAGGAATACAAACATGGATCCAAACCCCCACTTTCAGTTCGGCTCAAACCGGTTTTTGTGCACGGATCTTCGTTCAACTGCATTGCCATAATGCACGTGCGTGCTACATTAGTTAAAGAAGACAGATATTCTCCAAGAAATTCCATAATGTTCTAGTTTATTCCAAAATGAAAATTGCACAAACTCAGTGCATGTTTTCTGGGGTCAATAAGTATGAATTAATCTTTATACGGTTAAATCAATGAACCATTAGAACAAGGTTTTGTTTTGATGCGCCTCTCATTGCTTACACGCATTTTGAAAGCTCATTTCGACAAATATTAATATATACAAACATAACTTGAAACTGGATGTGTTTCAAGAAGAAATAAACGTGATGTTGGTAGTCCAACCAGCAATGTCCTGTTGTTGTGCCTTGTTTTAAGTTAATGTTACGCTAACGGAGTCGCTTCTGAATCGTCCTGACGCCAGCCTGAAGGTGTGTCGTTTAATTTTGGTGCCTCCGCGGGAACCGGAGCCTTGGATTTCTGTTCTTTGTTTACAGGAACGTCGTCCGGTTTTGCTTTACTTTCCGGTGTGGTTTTCTGCTTGCTGAAGCCCATTTGCTTTAATGCACGGCGTGTTGTACGTTCAGAGATGCTCCTCTGGGTCCCCTGGTTGTAACGAGCGGTTAACTGGGTTATGGTAGCTTTTTTATCCGCCTGAACCAGTCTGGCCATCCTCCTCTGACCGCGGTCGTCAACGAGACTTTTTCGCCCACATTCCTGTCGGCCAGTGGTTGTTTTGTCCTTCAACGACCATTCCCTGTAAACCCTGGAGACTGTAGTGCGAGAAAGTCCTAGCAGCTCAGCGGTGTCGGAAACACTCAGACCAGCCTGTCTGGCTCCAACAATCATCCCGCGTTGAAAATCACTTAAATCACCTTTCTGTCCCATTCCGAAAAGCAAATATATGGTCAGGTTATATACGATTAAGAGAGTTGACAAAACAAACGCCTCTGCTTGATCAGGAGTGAACTTTAAAGCAGGAAAACACGTCGGCGCATCAGTTATAAACGTCGGCCGAGTTATAAAGACCGCAGTGCGGATGGCGTTGTCATGCTCCTTCCGCCGGGTGATAAAAATAGTTCTTCAGAACTGCTTGCAAGTTCCGCTAGGCCGAAGCACCTGGCAATAATAAATAACGGTAATAAAATGTATTAACATATTTGAATAGAGAAATATGCCAATAATACAGAAATATATAAATGGGGAAGCAGGTAAATAAATCAAACTATGCACTTTATAACAGTATTAATGAAATCAAAAAGTCACCAAGTAGCAAAACTGTGTGTCAGTTGTGTATGTGTCTTATTTCACTATAAACATTCAAATGTAAACTATGTAAATGCAGTTATGTGCTAACATTATAGGATATATAGAAATATCAAACCACCTTCGACCGTTTCAGGATTTAAAATAACTAATTTAAATACTTAAAATGTATAGTGCAGGCTACAGTATGTACAGGGTAGTTTCAGTCAGACAGTACAGTCTTCTTTTTCTTGTTTAACGACCACTAACTCCTTAGGAGCATTATCGCCACCTACTGAATTTCACAAATAGTTTAGGGTTTAACATTTCAGTCATTATTTCATTGTAATATCGTAACAATCATTTTAACAACTGAGCAGTTTTGGAACTTTCATTCATTCATTAATTTTCTTGTCGCTTAGTCCCTTTATTAATCCGAGGTTTTAATCCCTATATTAAGCTGCAACCCATCTCTGGGAAACATCCACACACACATTCACACACACACTCATACACTATGGACAATTTAGTCTACCCAATTCACCTGTACCACATGTCTTTGGACTGTGGGGGAAACTGGAGCACCCGGAGGAAACCCACGCGAAGGCAGGGAGAACATGCAAACTCCACACAGAAACGCCAACTGAGCTGAGGTTCGTACCAGCGACCCAGCAACCTTCTTGCTGTGAGGCGACAGCACTATCTACTGCGCCACTGCCTCGCCCCAGTTTTGGAACTTAAATTATGTAAGTAAAAATATTAAGTTAAAACAATTATGACTTTATTCACGTATCCACATACACAAAGAAAACATAATAGACCATCTAATTGTAGAATTAAGTGTAATAAACTAATTCAGGATCTCAATGTTGTCATAGTTAAAATCGTTTTGTAGTAAAATATAAAAAACAAACAATAATGTGTCACATTAAAATAAATGACTATAGTTAATAATTTAAAATAATATAGTTATAAACTGATTTAAACTACTTTATCTCTTACTAAACTGTAGCAACTGTTAGTAATATATACATATGCTTGGGCTGGTTAAAAAATAAGCTTTTTAAATGTCATTGACTTCTGCTGTCTTCATTTCAAAAACACAGATTTATTTACAATTTGAAACAGAAAAAAAATGTTTTCTGCTGGAGATATTGTTGTCCTAAAAAAAGCGTAAATAAAAATTCTTACACATACTTTAGGAACAGAATGGCAAAATATTTCGGCAGTCTTAAAATCTTGACTTTTCCAAACCACGGTATACCTTGTAAACGGGTATCGTCCCATGCCTAATTTGTTGCAACTATAATTACCACAAATTACCAGTCCTTTATGGTTTAAAAACAATATAATACTAACTATAAATTACTATAGTATTTAATTTGGGAAATCATTAATAAAAAAGTGGTTAGGAAATTAAGCAAATAAACACTATTAAATCGCTGGAGTAAAATAATAATATAGTGTTATACATTTATTATATGTAAAAAGATGTGTATTACATATAAAGCTGCATTATAGCCTATACATATTAATTTACTATTACTTCCTTCGATATAATGAATCCATTATATAAATGAAACCTGTCCAGTTTAGATCGTCTAGCAAGGCCAGCAAACGAGTATCTTCTATACTGACCCTGTCAGATAAATAATGACTGATCATCTATGATGACTGATAGAAAACGGTTCAGTCTATTATATTGAATGGCGATCGGAAACAATGTTCCCCATTCGCCTGTCTTGATCTCCATATTTGTGAAATAGCATGCACTATTGTCTATTTTGTTTAATATTTAATTACTATATACATACTAATATATTGATGACGATGTCTGAGAAGACATGGGTTCAACCGTTGAAAAAAAGACTGGTTGCTATATGAAACATGTCATGTTGTGTGGTAGGATGCCAAAATCGAAAGTCCAAAAGTAAAAAACTTAAATATTACCGTACACCACACTGCTTTTAATGTCAACCGCAGACGTCTGTAGACTGAATGGAGTAAAGACCTAACAGAAAAAGCTCGACTCTGCAGTTCTCATTTCATATCAGGAAAGTTCACGTTACGCTGTATCATACCTGTTACTCATTTTTGATTTCAGCATAAACAGTGCAATATGGTGAATTAAACTGCGGACACTGAATGCTTAGAATAAAATGTAAAATTGTAAGTTCACATACGCTGCCGTACAGGTGCAGCTCGCTGTCAGAATGCAGTTGTTTTGCTTGTTGATGATTACCCAGGCCTTGTACAGCTCCGTCTTCTTTCCTTGTCTTTGGCTAGGCAGAACCTCGGTTTTTAGCACTACATAGTGTTGAATCTGGTCATCACGGAGCATTATTTCTTGCACATGACCCCACAGGACAGAATTGTAGGCATCCAAAGACCTGTAGGCCTTTAACTTCTCTCTTGTAAAATCCCTTGGAGCTTCAATGAGATTGTATATTTGGGTCTGGATGCTTGGCCGTTTCGTCCTATCCAATATCCATTGGGAGGGTGTGATCGCAAATGGACCTGTAAGATGAACACCTCTCACTTTAACATTAATTTTGCCAAATCACTGTGCTTATCAATGAGTATTGATAATACGCTGAAAGCATTATGTAAGTAATCAACATAACTTATCTGAAATACAACAACAAACTCTATCGCATCGGATGCCATTCCTTCGCTGTAAATGCAAGCACTCCTGTTTTTTTTTTTTGCAACCTCGATGCGCACATCCTAAATGTTTACAAATATATATATATGTTTACAAACGACTATATATGGATTTTCTGGTGGGTCGCATTGCAGTGGGTCGTGGAGTGTGTGATCAAAAAAACAACAAAAGTAATTTTTTACTTATTTTGCTTATACTAGACTTTTATTTTGAAGTGTGTGCGCGACAACCCTACCATTTGACATGTGAAATTTTATTTAATTATAGCAACAAATATGTCCAAGCCCAAGTAAGACCCTAAATATGTAAAGTATGGATAACATTATATATATTGACGACAAAAAAGACTTAAAGCAGTGTCATATGTAGTAAAATCTTCTGAAAAAACAATATTTAGAAACCAGAAAACATGTTTTATTAGCAGTTTATTATTAACTGTTATTTGTCAATTTTACTTTGTACTATTTCTGTAATTTGACCCATTTTGTTAAATGACAGCAAGAAAATGTTGTTTATTTGTAAGTCTTGTTGAATTTCTTATGATGTATCTGTCACTAGTGTATGTTAACAAATAAATACAAATGAAGTATAATTCCTAAAACTGTATTATAGTACCAAAAATTTGGGTCACGGCTTGATGACCATGTAAAAATGTGGGTCCCATGGTCAAACCAGTTGAGAACCCCTGTTCTTGATTGTGTGTACCTGAAACCTGTGTGGGTCTGAGGGTCTGCAGTTGGATATTATTGGCCAATGCTGCACTCGCTGAAGGCCAATGAACACAACAGGTATTTTCCGGAATAAATCCACGCCAACACGGGGAGAACCTGCAATAAAAGAAAAATCTTTATTTTAAATTTAAAATGTGACATAATTGATACAAAATAAACCAAACGGGGACTGTATATAATTAATAATACTACAATTAAAACGGACTAAACTAGATAAACAGACTATTTTATTTTCCTGTATGTGCTATTCCTAACCAGCAGTCGGCAGTAATGCGCCTAGAAGTTGTACGCCAACCGCAAAATAAAACACTTGAACAGAACAGAGGTGAGGCGCAGACGCACATTATTGGGTTATTGGTAATAAAATTGAGGCATTTGTATTATCAACTCATATAAGCGGACCATATATTTGCAGTTCGGAATGGAACAGAAAAATAATTTAAGTGATTTTCAACGCGGGATGATTGTTGGTGCCAGACAGGCTGGTCGGAGTGTTTCCGACACCGCTGAGCTGCTAGGACTTTCTCGCACTACAGTCTCCAGGGTTTACAGGGAATGGTCGGGGAAAGACGAAACATCCACTGACCGACAGGAGTGTGGACGAAAAAGGCAACGCAGAAAGCAGAAAACCCCACAGCAAAGAAAAGCACAACCGGACGACGCTCCCGTAAACAAAGAACAGAAACTCGAGGCTCCGGTTCCCGCGGAGGCTCCAGAATTAAACGACACACCTACAGAGTAACGTTAGATGGGTAAAGTTGGTTTTATACTCGCACATTCTGACTTCCGCGTTCAATAAGTTTGCTAATTAGCATGAAAAAATGTAAAATTCGCTTATTTATCGCTGCAGTTGGTTATGAACAGAATATGCGATAGTAGAAGTGTGAAAAATGGTAGAAAAACACTGAAATATACTGAAGAAAAGAAATGAGTTTAAAAAGAAGGGAGTTTTAGAAACCAGTACAATTACAAAACATGTAAGAATTACATCTAAACAGTGATCTTTCTATATATATATATAATATATATATATATATATATATATATATATATATATATATATATATATATAAAAAAATAAATATATATATATATATATATATATATATATATATATATATATATATATATATATATAATTACACAGACACATATACATAGGTAAAAACAGGGGTGGACTTAGTGATTTGGAGTTAGGTATCGGGCCCTTGCATTGAAAGTCAAAACATTTTCTTCCTCTTTAAATTTTTTTAAAAAAAACTAAAAGGTAGGTTATTTTTTATTTTTTAATTTTTTTTGTAAATAAACTGCATGGTAAAAATATATCTAAAGCTTATTTAATATATTTTAATATTTAAAGAAACCTTATTGTTGTAATGTAAAATTAAATACAATAAGTTCACAAACAGGCTTTTTTGTGACTTTTTTGAATTTTAATATAAATGAAGAAAAAATAAACATTTAAACAAATTTAATTTACAATAAATTAAACTAATCGTGTCACATACTATGAAAGCCCGTTCCCACCACTGAGTGATAAGAAAAAAAAAAAAAAAGTTATAAAGAGTTATAAAGTTGCAATTCTGAGTTTTTATATGTATTTTTATATTCTGGGTAAGATATAAGACTAAAAAATATTCATCCAATTAAATACTGTCGGGCCCATAACTTGCATTATTCTTATAAGCAGCCCAAATGGTCTTGTCAACAAATGTTGATCTGTATATCTGCGCACCCTGTTCACGCACTGATCCGATCAGTGACTTTAAAAAGCCATTAAATGGTCCGAACCATGAGATTTGTGATCCGTTACACCACTAATCCACAAAATATCATGATATTTGTAATTGAATAGGGAAAATGCATTTATAAAAAGCACACATATTTCTTACAATTGCAACATTGACATGTTCGATCTGCTGTTACGAGAAGCGCCACCTCATGCATATTTTGTCCTGCCCCTAGGACTGTGTGATTAATGGAAATCGAATCACAATCGCGATACGTTGTGATTTAGCTTATTGCAAGAGGCTGTGATATGAAATATGTATGTATTTTATAGTTTCCTCCACCCAGAGCAAACGCATGACTGTCGTCTGTGTGTGATAGTCTTACCAGCCAATTGAGTGAGCTCACTTTCGTTCTGTCCAATCAGAATTGCACAACCTAACTATGCTGAAAGCCCACAATAAAACAAACAGGGAAGCGTGAACAAGTGGGATGATGGCGTCTGCCGCTTCAGGAGCATTAATAGACAAATTCATATAAAAGAAAAACAGCATGTCGATAATACAGGAGTATTTTGGTTTCGAAGTCACAGACGCCAATCAAAAATGGGTATTTTGTAAGAGCTGTCGCAGAATTGTTACCACAGCTTGAGGAAATACAACAACCAGCATCTAAAAAAGCACCACAGGTGGCTATAAAAAAAGTGTCTTGCTAAAAAGTCTACTAAAAGTATAGCCAGGTATACTCAATCTAGTAGCTAGCAACAGCAAAATACAATTTCAGAGTTGTTCGCAGTGGTTACACCATATGAAAAAACATCCTGAAGGCACCAGGAGATAACTAATGCGCAGGGCCAGACGGAATCTGCGGAGAATTTTGGTAAAAATCTGCGGATTTCTGCGGAATTGTTTTGGGAGTATCCAGCGGAGTATCATAACTAAAACCTTAATATATTAAGTAAAAAGTAATAAATTACTGAATAAAAACTGAATAAATTCAGATTTACACATTTACTTAAGTAAATAAATAGAATTAATAATGGGCTAAAAACCTGCAGAAATCTGCGGAATTCTGCGCGCGCAGATTCCGTGTGGGCCTACTAATGCGGAAACTCACTACTGTTTGCTCCAGAGACAAAATTGTTTAATTTCTGAATATTTATAAACAAATGTGAATAAAAGCTTGAGTCAGTTTAATATTTTTATTTCTTTTTTTAACTAACACTCACTGCATTTTAGTGTTAAGAAGCTACGATACAGTATATTGAGCTGAAGCTTGACCTATAAAATTAAATCACAAATCAAAAAAACAAAATTGCAATTAGAAATTTTCTCATAATTGCACAGCCCCACCTACACCTATCATTGAAATATAAAATGTAATGTAAAATGTAAACACTGTACATTCTTCATTGCTGGTCAGGCCCAGATTAAGTATTCAGAGGCCCCTGGGCACAATGTCTTGTAGACCAACTTTAGGGGTGCGGCTAGGTAGAGGAATTAAAAATAAGATGAATATCATATTTTTTAAATAAAATTTATCTATAATTGGCCGCATTTAAAAAATAAATGTTATACAGTACATGCATTTCTAGTTTACAAAGTTTTAACTTTCTTTAAAAGCATTTAAAGTACACTTTGAAAAAAATAAAACGTGTTTATCAGATGCAGAATTCGAACCGGGTGCATGATCGATCGCATTAAAAGATATTGCCACACACTTTCTGTGCACTTTTTGAGCAACGCCACTCACACTTCTGTCTGTTGCGTTCTGTTGTCTCTGTCAATCAAACGGTATATATATATATATATATATATATATATATATATATATATATATATATATATATAACAAATTTTCTAAGTAGAAAGAAAACCACATTTATCATTTAAAATGTATTTAGAAACAGTTGAGTGGTCAGAGTGGTTTGGTCCACTGCATGTTTTCGCAACTCATCTCACCTACTTTGCACACACGCACACACACACACACACACACACGCGCGCGCGCACACACACACGCGCGCACACACGCGCACACACACGCACACACAAGTCAGGTGTGCAGCTGAGTTAATGTTTCAGTAATTAAGAAGGGGATTTTATTCACCTTAAATAAATAAAGCGATTCTCTTTTATGTAGTTAATACAGACTCGTCATAAATTAGTTGCGGCACAAATGCTGATTACCAGTGTCCATGAATCTGCTGAATTAGTGACCAAATTTACTTATCTAGTTAACGTGAGCTTGCTGCAAAGTGCACTGCACTGCAACTTAACACGCCAAAGCTGTTTCCCATGCATTGTTTTATTTGTGACGACATGGCATAATGTTAACTTAACATTAACGACCACAATTAGCATATTGTTTAGCTGTGTATTTGCTAAATGAGCACTGTGCTCAGTCCAAACTGTATTTTTGTATATTCAATTTCTATTTTGTTCTTAACTGAATTAATTAATTTGAAAATAAAATGTTAACCTTTTTTAATTCTTTGTTTTTATTGTTGTGATTAATTTTATGACAGTTTTGCGTTCTTTATGTAAAGCACTTTGAATTTCCATTGTGTATAAAATGTGCTACAGCATAAATAAATTTGCATTGCAGTGTCATGCATTGGATAAAATGACAGAGAAAATGCATTTTTCAGTGCAGCTAAACGCCAAAAACAAAAAGTTATGAAGGCATCTTAAGGCAATTTGGCTTTCAGAATGAGTGCTTATGAAAATACTAATGTCACAATATTAACCACAGTCAAAGGAGAAAGAAATGATTGAGGAACAGGCAGAGCAGGGTCAGTCAGATGTACAGTGTCAGGTAAGGGTGTTGTGCTTTTATTGAAGGGATAATGACAATTCTTTAAGGGGTGAACAATTTTTTAATCTTTTCGGAGTTGTGGCTGTTTAGCAGATGAACTTCACAGGCTCACCGATTTACAATATGTTCTGTAAATTTAACAAGTGTAATGTAAACAAGTTATTATGAGTATGAAAAACGCCTTTTCCAGCATTTTTTTCTGCTTCAGGAGTCAGTCTGTTGACTGTAAACAACACAACAAACAATGCAATAAATATGTTTGAAGAAAAATTTGCTTTGTCATTGAACCTGAGAAAAACTTTGAAAATTACCGTAATGACAAAGTCTCCATGCTAAAATAATAATAATGATGAAACCATTTTTCACTGAGGGGACATATCTTTATTAGTACAATTCGGCTGTATTGTTTGTGTCCCCTTAAAAAAAACTGCTTAATTTTTTTTTATTGTCCCCCCTACTGTTAAATCAGATTTATGCCTGTGGATGGGCGGGAATTGTTTAGGTAGCTTATTCCAACGAGGTGCGCTATTTGCACTTAGCTTAAAAAAACACTTCAAAATCTGCATTCCACCCCCCACCCCCGCAGGGGGCCCAAGTGCGCACGGGCCCCTGGGCCTGTGCCAACACAATCTCATGGCAATTCGTAACTTTTTGATTTAGCGGCTAATTCGTATGACCTAATTCGTACAATTTAGTACGATTTGCTCATCACCCAATGACGGTTGGGGTTAGGTGCCACGCCTCCTTTTTAAAATCATAGGCTGTTTCTCAATTCCAAGAACACAGAGAACGGACTTGTGTTCTTGTGGAGAGCGGTCTTGCCAGGTGTCCTCGGAAGAATGAACTCAGGAGAACGCGAGGGCAGAGAACGCGTCCTTTGAGAATTGAGATGCTGCGTTCTTCCTGATGGTCACATGACCTTCACGTGTTTTAAATTGTAAATTATTTAAACATTACAGCCTTCATACAACGATTGATTGTTTTCCCCTTTTCAAAATATATACTTTGCATAAAAACATTATAAATATATGTTGCACAATATAAATAAAACAGATTTTAATACGAATTTCAGCAAACAAACACCCTTAATGTGTTTATTCCTTCATTAAGATGTTCATGGTAATGTTTACTTTCACAGTTTCATTTAGGGAAACTCCTGAGGTAAATAATTCATATCTATGAACTTTAATAATAAATCTAGATAAAATGCTGATCTTCCCATCTCCAGTCGCAATGACTTCTGGGACTTTCAAAGCGAATTCGGTGCTCAAGTCTGCATCAGTGCGTCCTCGATATCAAGAACACATCCGGGAAGTTTCACGCGTCCTCCGTACTTGCGGTCTTGAGTATTGGAACTGAACTTGGGCAGCTGATGATGACGTTGCACGAGAACACGAGGACGCAAGACTGCTGAAGAACGCATATTGAGAAACAGCCATACATTTTCTTACAACTGAACTCGAATTAGCCAATAAACTGACAAACCGTAAAATACTTGCGTTTCCTCGTGAGATCAGGTTGGCCTGTGCCCATAATGCCCGTTGGTTAATCCGGCCCTTTTGCTGATCAACTGTAATAGTCCCCACTCCACATTGCAGATGCTGTGATGTGACTATTGCGAATGCACCCATTGCGATATTAATTCTAAAATGCTATATTGTGCAGCCCTAATATGTAATATGAATAATTCTGTCTCTTTCCACATTATTTACAGAGTATATGCACGAGCAACAGATGGCCAAATTGAGAATTGTGAACTTCACCCCTGGGTCCCTCCTTTAAAATGCTACTCTGCTGAAGTACACCTGAATAACTAAACCTTTGAAGACAACGGAGATGAAAAGGATCCAGCATTACAAATGACACCATTGTTTTATGAGTCTGACAGCTATTTGAACAGCTTTTCACATTTGAAGCTGTCAAAAAGTCGAGCATGTCTTGTCTACATGTGTGTTCAAACTGTTTAAAATGTAAATTTTACATAATCATTTGTAGCATTTTACTTTTGTTGTATTACTAATTCAAGTAGTTTAGAATTAGACACAGATGCATATGAAGCAAAGGCTGCAGATTTAACAGCAGCCATCTTTTTTTTAGAAAAGCCTTTCAATAAAAAAACAACTTGCACAGTGTTGTTGGTTTTGTTATTATTGCAAGAAAGTCATAAAATACAGTATTGAAGGCCTCCATATGGGAGAAAATTACTTTAGCCTTGGGCTGTTTGTTAACATGTAAAGAAATACATATACAGGGGTTGTATAGTGACATCTACATGGACATCAGTGATCAAATTATTTGCCTTTAATCTATTCTTAATCTTAATTTTTTGAAAAAGCCTAGTTTGGATAAATCTGTGCTGTCCAATTTTAGACCTATTTCGAAGCTACCCTTTTTATCTAAGATTTTGGAGAAAACAGTTTTAACACAACTGCAGAGCTTTCTGGGGCTTAACAGTATTCATGAAGTGTTTCAATCAGGTTTTAAGGCATGTCACAGTACTGAGTCTGCACTGCTACGTGTGTTGAATGACATTCAGTTATTTAGGGACTCGGGGCACTCTGTGATCCTTATGCTTCTTGACTTTACTGCAGCTTTTGACACTATAGACCATGAAATCCTTATTTCTCGTCTTGAGAATTTAGTGGGCATTCAGGGCTCTGCTCTTAAGTGGTTTAGATCTTATTTGTCAGACAGAAGCTTTAGTGTTAACGTTGGTCAGACCTTTTCATCCTCCAGACCCCTGACGTAGAGTTCATCAAGGGTCTATACTTGGACCTATTTTATTTTCTTTATATATTTTACCTTTAGGATCTATTTTTCGTAAATATGGGGTGGCTTTCCATTTTTATGCTGACGACACTCAGATTTATGTCCCTTTTAAAAGTAGGGATAAAAAGGGCTTGACTCCCAAGTCGAGGTTAAGAGCTGGCTTTCGTCAAATTTTTAAAATTTCAATGAAGTAAAAACTGAGCTAGTCTGGTTTGGGGATCCTAACCCTCTGCATTTATCAGGTTTTGGTGAGCTTTTCACTTATCAAAAACCTGTTGTTAGAAACTTAGGATTTCAATTCGACAGTGATCTGAAATTTTAAAAACAAGTAAATACAGTTGTTAAATCCAGTTTTTTCCCATTTACGACTTGTGGCAAAAGTAAAGTCGTTTCTCTCTTTTAATGACCTTGAGAAGGGGATCCATGCTTTTATTTTGGGAAGACTTGACTATTGCAATTCTCTGTATGTGGGTATTAGTCAAAATGCCCTAAACAGATTGCAATTAGTACAAAATGCAGCTGCGAGACTTCTGACAGGGACTCGCAAGTTCGAGCACATATCCCCAGTTCTTTCCTCTCTGGGCTGGCTGCCTGTTAGGTCAAGGATTGATTTTAAAATATTAATCTTTGTTTTTAAATCCTTAAACAATCTGGCACCATCTTACTTATCAGACCTGCTACATGTATACAATCCTGGTAGGACACTGAGGTCTTCTGATGAATTTATTCTATCTATACCAAGGTCCGCCATACTAAGCGAAGTGGGGATCGGGCTTTTGCTGTTGTCGTCCCAAAACTCTGGCTCTCTCCCGGGACAGCATGCCAAACTTGCTTATAATCAATCATCAGCTAAGTGTGAACTCTTGAACAGCAGTTTGGCGCTATCACTTTCATTCGGGAACATTTCAATCATGTCCCTGTGAAAAACAAGATATTGGATGCGAGTATGAACTGCTGGAAGAGTGTTGTTTTAATGGAATTTGATATTGCAAACTTGTGGGGGAAGAAACCTCCACATTTCACAATGCAGGTTTCTGTGGTCCTTCACTGACTCGGTAGGAGCAGAAAATAGTGTCAAACAAATGTGTGTATAGGTCAGTGGTGGGCAAACTTTGCAGACCCGAGGGCCACATGTCAAATCCTCCAAAAAAAAACTTATTTACAGTGCAGTGTGCATGGAACATGTAATATCAGACAGAAACATGTCACATTAACACAAAACAGATTTTAAAATCGTTATTATTGAGTCAAATTTAGAAATTAATTTGCACTGCTATTCATATTTATTATCACTTATCAATCATCGTAAAACAATAAAATAATGGCCTTTAAAATATACTAATAATGTTATACTTTTTTACAGTGGAGAATAGAAAAGATATTGTCTGATAGGAAAAAACATCTCATTAACACATTAAAAATAATTCTTAAAGTTTACTCTTCAGTCAAATATACAGATCAATCATCATAAAACTTGATAAAACCACAAATCTTGGATAAAATAACTTTTTGAAGTTGATGTATGCATGGAAAATATGTTCTATGACAAAAATTTACACATTTAACCAGCAATTATTATATAAGTGGAGTCAAATTCACAACAATGTCGTTTGAGCTTGTATTAATGTGCTTATATAAATCATAAAACTCTGAGATAAAACAGAAGAAGAATCTTGCAAAATACCCAGCTGACTTAGTCATTGCCTAGCAACATCATTTTTTTTTCTTGTCATCAAAAAGGCAGCACCTCGTGTTTTTGTAACATAAATGTGCGGCGGTGTGATCGGCCCCTTAGGTTGTGGTCTTTAAAAACAGCAATAATTTCTTGGCATATTAGACATACCACTTTCTGTCCGATATTGGTCAAGTATTTGTTGTCCATTCTTCCTTAAACACACGACATTCAGAGTCAATTTTTTTGCCTGACTCATTTTCAGTCATTAACCATCGAGTGCATTTTAATATCCGAGAGCATGTTGTAATTCTAACTGTACCGTGTGCAATACTGCCATCAAATGCCGTTCACTTGTATTGCATCTTTAATTTACTAATTCTGAAACCAAACCGTTACTCAGATGCAGCATTTTAAAAACTTCCTTGCGGGCCGGATGAAAGTGTTCAGCAGGCCGTAGTTTGCCCACCTCTGGTATAGGCTATCCTGATGCAAAATCCGTTGAAAAGCCTACATGACGGTAATAGTTTGATTGCGGTGTTTACATGACTGTACTGCACTTCAATAACGCAACAGAAATTTGCATTCTCCATATGCTCCATAATTAAAACCTTAATATATAAAATAAAAAATAATACCTTTTTAACTTTTATTTAACGTTTAAAATGCAAATCCAATTAGATCCACTTTATTTGGTTAACAAAGCAATCTCTCATAATATATCTACTAAAAGACAGAAAATATGCACGATGCAGTTTGTACAGTAATAAATCAAATGAACATTTTCATATTAGTCAATAATATTACTGTAAAAATTAAAAAACTGAATAAATATAGATTTACACACATTTACTCAAGTAAATCAACAGAATTAATGATGGGCTAAAAATATGCAGAATTCCGCGCACGCAGATTCCGTGTGGGCCTATTGGGTCTAGGGAATGCCTTGATAGTGCAGCCCAAACCATGATCCACCCCCATGCTTCATTCTGGGCATGCAACAGAATACGCTTCTTTGGGGCTTCTTTTCTCCACGCTTAACTTTCCCGGTTGTGGGAAAGACCATGAACATGGACTCATCAGAGAACAATGCATATTTCATGTCATCAACAGCCAAAGATTTTCATTGTTGACACTATTGAAACTGACGTTTGGCATTGGCACGAGTGACCAAAGGTTTGGCTGTAGCAGCCCGGCCATATCTATTGACCCTGTGAAAGTCCCGACAAACAGTTTTGGTGGAAATCAAAGAGTTGAGGTGCACAGTTCATTCTCCAGTGAGTTGGGCAGCTGTGGCAAAAACAAAATTGTTATCATTCAAACAGCTCTTTCAGAAAGCTTCCTCCTGTGTCCACAATTACTCCTGTTGGATGTGGTGCATCCTTGGTGGTATGGTGACTAGGCATGGGACGATAACCGTTTTAGGACAACAGTATCTCCAGCAGAAAAGATCCACAGGTGCAGTTTTAAATTGTAAACTAGAACCTAAAGTTTATTGATAAACTTTGATTTTGGCTTGAGACAGCCAATAGCCCCTTTCACACATACAGATCTTTCCGGAAAATTACCGGCAATTACACGTCTAGAACGTGCTGACGTGAGACGTCTGCTTTAGCCAATCACAACTGTCAGATGCATTTACGTCCGCGCGGTTTATGAGAATAAAAGCCTTTGAATATTTTTCCAGACACATTTAGCTGCTAGAAGTTAGTCAGATAACGTTTATATGTTCTTCTTAATGCCAACTGTGTAAATAATCATCGATGAGATGCTTATGACAAGCCATTGTTTGTTTACCTTCAAGCTTTGCGTGTGCCTGTGAAACAGCCTGTGAGCGCCTGCACACGCACATATTATGAACATCTCGACATGCGAAAGTGATCCTGCGAAAGTTGTTCACAATACTGATTATCCACAGAGTTTGTAATTTAGTCAAATGTTTACAAATACAAGCGCAGCCGTTTAAAGCTCATTTCTGGTTAATGATGTCAGAATTTACCGGTATTTTGGAATGGATGTGTGAATGCTCTTTTCCGGAAAATTTCCGTAACGTCCGTGCCTGTGTGAACAGCGCTTTTTTGAATATACCGGTAAAGTCGTTCCGGAAATTTTCCGGATATTTACCGGTATCACTGTGTGAAAGGGGCTAATGTGACTGCGCTAGGACTGGGAATGGCAGTTGGCAGGAAGCACGGCGGCGGTTGCTAAGTGGTTGCTAAAACAATTATGGCATTGTTAGGTGGTTGCTAAGCAGTTGCTAAATGTCAATGCTCGTGTACATGTTTGATCAAATGCTAATACTTAGTAGGCATTTCTAGCATATGTTATTGCATTTAGATAATCATTCATAGCATGTAGCTAATCGTTATTAGCACTTGGCTTCCATTATCATTGTTACCATGCATAGTACACAGGAAGTCCCATTTGCTAGCATGAGTCAAACAAGCCAATGCCCAGGTCCCTACGATGTTCTGATGTAGAGATATTGCTATTTTTAAATGGTTGCTAGGTTATACTGTTTTATTGCTATGGGGACATTTGACAGGTTAGTGATGATACATCAAAGCTTCTTGGCAATATGAGTGATCTTAATCAACCCCGATGTTTCTATGACAGTCTTTATGAGTGTCAAAAACTGGACTTGAACATTAAGTATTCCTGGTGTTGGGTTGCGGCTGGAAGGGCATTCGCTGTGTAAAACAAATGCTGGATAAGTTGGCGGTTCATTCCGTTGTGGCGACCCCTGATTAATAAAGGGACTAAGGGAATGAACATTATGTAAAAATGGCTTACCGTATTTTTTTGAAAATACAATGCTTAATAGGTGTGAAAGTGATACATGCAAAAATGGCTTGCCATATCAGTAAAAAATATGGAGTTTAAGTAAAAAATGGCTTGCCATATTTTGAGAAAAATAATGCTTAAAAATTATTTATTGGAAAACTATAAGTCTGATAAACCTTAAAGATATAGCAACAAAACCTAACGCATCTAAATACAGCTTTTGGCCAAATTTGGGGCTTGTATCATTTTTTATATGCCCAGATTAAAAAATTTATTTACATTTTTTATAAAAAAAAAAAAAAAACAATAAGTCTTATAGGCATGAGGAGATATAGCAACAATCTTGAATGTAGAAGACACATTTTGACCACATTTGGGCCTTGTGGCATGAACGGCCTAGGAGGAGATACGTTTGTTTTTAAGGACAGAGTAGCATAGTATGTTGGCTCTCAAGCCAACATAAGAAGTGTTTTTGAAACTAATGACGACAGCAGAAGTCAATGATTCATATGAATTATTTAGCAGGACATGTGGTAAACACGGTAACCAAATATTTTAAATGTTTCTCCAAATAAAAAACATTGTAAAGCAGCCACCACAAAACCGTCAAACTGTGATATTTTTATCCAAGGTTATCATACCATCAGGATCTCATACCAGCTTATGGCTAATGGTGGCGTAACCCTGGATACATCTTAAAGACTATCTTTAGTCACAATGCGCCAGCAAGATGCGCACCAAGTAGAGTCAAGTATAATGTATGCATTGCAGTATTTTAAGCAAAACTGCTTGCAAGATCTGCTAGGGTGGAGCATCGGGTATCAAAATAATACGGATTTATTAACATAATTATATATGAATAAATAGAGAAATACGACATGTAAATGGGAAAGCAGGTAAATAAATAGCAAACAAATAAAACTATGCACTTTTACAACAGTATTAATGCAATAAAAAAGTCTCCAAGTAACAAAACTACATGTCAGTTGTGTGTGTGTGTGTGTCTTATTTCACTATCAAAAGTCAAATGTAAACTATTATGTTACTTCTGTGCTAGAGAAATCTTAAAACACCTTCAAGGATTTCAGAAATAAAAGTATCTAGTAAACAATTTAAATATTAGCTATGTACTGTCTATTTTAAAACCAAAATAAGTAAAATACCATGCTCAAATAAAGTTAACGTCACTTTTAATCTAATCATTTGTGGGAACACACACAAACTAGACCGCTGCTGGCCTGAGTCGTTGATGTTAGGGCGCATAATAAAAACAAAACTGGCTTTTTCATTCTACAGAGCAAAACAACATCAAAATGAAAGGTGGTGGTACCTCATGCCAGGGATATACGCAGGCTTAAAGACACGCAGATACAAGTATCCGATGCTGGCGTCCGATGCTTCCGTAATTCACTGAAGCGCAATGAGAGAACAGGAACACAACAGGGGCCTGTTTCAGTAATGCCGAGTTCAGACTGCATGATTTTCAAAGTAGTCGTGTCACAGATGTTTACACACTGCATGACTATCTGGGCTAGCGTTTCGTCGCTGCTTTGTTTACACTGCAAGATGGTTCGGCGACATGGACATTCACATTGCATGACTTTACTATAGGGAGAATCGCCGACAACTTCGTCCAAACTACGTCTCACAGCCAAAAACATGTAGTACATCTTTTGTTATTAACTGCATAATGAGAAAGAAGCCTTTAATGGGGTAGAAAATGTACATGTTTGCTCACCTGGGTTTAAAGGGAATTAGCCATTTCTCCTTAACGTTGATAATAAACTAATTTCTTTCTGTATGAAACGTCAAACAGACACGGTTGCTCCTGAGTCCTGTCAAATCTGCACTAGTTTTTCCTCCATTTCGTGGGTCTAAATAAACCGAAAAAGAGCGCTTTTAACTTCTCCCCCAGCCTCTCGCTGGCCTGCAGCAGGTACACACACACGCAAGTGAATGCCGCTCTCTCATTGGCTGTAGGCGATCGCTGATGTTATTTTCAGTCAAAACTCAATTCACACGGCGTGATTTGAATCGCCGACAGCTCCAGATATTTAACATGCCAAATATCTCGCAGGCATCGGCGACTCATCGGCGATTCTCTCAGATCGCGTCTTTGATAGTTCATACTGTGTGATTGTCACTCACGTGCACGAGCAGCGATTTGCCTGTGATTTCAGGCATTTGTCGGCGATTTCTCAAAACCTGTCGGCGAGCCAAAATCGGGGCTAAAATCATGCAGTCTGAACTAGGCATAAGGAGGTTCAACCAACTCGGAGTTTAAACTTGAACTCTGAGTTGATTTACTGAGAGATTATAACGGTTTCAGAATAGCGGATCTGGGTCGAGTCAATCAACTTTAAATAGATCAATTCAGAGTTAAGCATGCACACCGCGACTATAAAAAGGCATTATCATGGAGCGCAGATATTACGAGTGACCATGGCAACATCTTAAATAAGAGATCAGCATTTCTTTGTCCGGCTGAACTTGATGTGCTCATGCACAGTTATAGCAAATATGAGCATATACTTAAAGCAACACCACTGCATCAATGAAACAGAGACAGTTAGCGTGGGAAAACAGCTCAAGTTAATGCGTAATTTCACATTTAAAGTATTAAAGTAATGCTATGTGTGACGTTTAAAAGTTTTACACACACATGCTCACTTTTATACACGTTGATCAGTTTTAATAGATTTAAAAGTGCACTTGTGTCTGCCTCCATTATTGATCAAGTGATAGAGAACTAAACAATAGTTTTTAGAAGGAATAATAATCCCATTAATCTAGTTACAGTACATGTCCCTGTTGAAGGTCAGTGAATTTAAGCTAATTGTTTACTTAAAAAGACAAACCATTCTCGTACGTGACTTTGTTTTATGTGACTAAAATGTAGGCAATAGCTGCGTTTCCATCCAAATATATTAATTACATTTGTGAAAAACTGGAATATCGCATAAAAGATGCGTGAATAAAGCAGTGTTTGCATTCAACGAGTCACATAGAACAAAATCGTCACTTCCCGATTAAATGGGCACCAAATATCAACAATAAAAACAGAATTTACTGCGGTAGAAGAAGCTGCATCAATCTTTTCTTTACTTAATAAATGACTTGCGCCTCAGAAGACAATAATGACACAATGAACGCGTGGGGGCGTTTAAAGCCATGAGATGCCGAGAAAGGATGCTTTTAAAACGCTCCAGACGTCATTAATAATATACATTTATACTGAAACCGTTTTAGAATGAATGAGCAAAACATTTAAGATGTTACAGTGTGCTCAGCCTGCTGCTTTTTCCACACACATTTTCATCAGATCTCTTATACCAGTTTAATGCACATTCTATCGAATAAAAGTTTATCCTACTCAGTTATGCGTATACGTTTTTATGCGCATTTTCAAAAATTATGTACATCATGATGTTTCTCTCATTTCAGGGTTAAAATAATGAGTTTTCACTTAACCTCCTTTCTGAAACAGGCCCCAGGTCTGAAACTTCAATCTGGCTGATATCAGGTTCATCAAACAGGGGTCTGTTCTTCGTACGTGGTTTACTCAGTTAGCTGGATTTGGATATTGACGATTTGACACGATCCAGGAAAGTTTCGTTCTTCAAAGCTAATCCGAGAGTTGTTGTCATAGCAACAGTTCTGCTAGGTCAAACCTGATCGGGAGCAGGTTCAAGTCATATAAACAGGATTAGATCGGCTTAGTTCAAGCAAAGATAATACAGAAAGTATGTTCCGAATTCTGATATTTTCTTTTTTTGTAATTGAACTTTTTTATTTATTTTGAATTTTTACACCCACACAACATAAAATTTACAATACAAAATCAACATTCGAGAAATAATGTAAACAAATTATAATAAAAATAATAACAAAACAAAAAATATAACAAATATAAAATAGTACAAAACCATATAACAGACAGTGAAATTGACAACTTTTCAAGTTTCTTTTTATGTGCTCTCCAAATATTGCAAAAAGCTACCCCATTTCTGATTAAAGGTATGGGTGGAATCCTGAAGTCTTGCCAACATACGTTCATATGATGCAGTAGAAGTCATTAGTTCAATCCAATCTTTAAATGAGGGAGTATCTGAGTTCTTCCAATTTCGCAGCACCAGTCTCACAGCAATAATACATCCTGCGACGACTAGTCCAGCCTGTGTTTTAGATATTCCGTTCTGTAAAATCGATGTATCACCAAGAAGACAGACTCTTGGAGAATAAGGTAAAGGTTGTCCCAGCCATTTCTCAAGGTTCTGAATAACTCTTGTCCAGAATGGAGCCACCAAATGACAGCTCCACGTTAAATGTAAAAAAGTGCCCACAGACTGACCACATTTCCAACAGTGGTTATTTTCCATTAATCCTATCCTATACAGTCTTACTGGTGTCCAGTAATATCGATTAATTATCTTGTAATGTATGAGTTTACTCCTAACATCTCTCACAGTAGCACCTATACCAGAAACTACTGCCTCCCATTCACCCTCTTCAAATTCCACCTCCAGGTCTTTCTGCCAGATAATTCTTAAATGATCACTTTTTCCATACATGTTGTTTGCAGCAATCTTATAAACAAAAGATGTGGTTTGCATCGACTTTGGCATATTTAGAAACCCTAATAAAACAGTTTCTTCTGCTCCTGGCTTAAATCCCACAGTTTTTATACTACTATGCAGCTGTATATATTTCCAGAAATCCCCTTTATCTACTAGATTGAATTTGTCTTTCAATTCCTGAAATGAATACAGTGCGCCTTGTCCATATAGATCATCAACTGTTTTCAGACCTTTTTTACACCAATCTTTCCAATAGACTGTTTTTTTCCTATCTTAATAGCAGGGTTATTCCATAATGAAGAATAGCCTTGTTTATGATGGGACAAATTAAATATCTTATGTATTTTTTTCCAGACCTGCTGAGAGTGTTCCAGTATAGGGTTAACTTCCCCATTCCTAATAGCAGATAAAGATTTCTGAGATAAAGCATCAATAACCCTGAATGGGAAAGTTAACGTTTTCTCTATTTCGATCCAACTTATACCCTCTACATTATCACCTGACCAATGTTTACATATTTTAATAATCTCAAATGCAGTATTATAAAGCTCTATATTTGGTAATGCCAAACCCCCCTTTATTCTAGTGGTAAACATATTTTTCATACTTATTCTGGGCTTCTTCCCTTCCCACAGAAAGTCCCTAACTAGTTGATTGTATTGCTTAAAGATGGATTCAGGAAACTCCAAAGGGATCATCATAGAGATATAATTAATCTTTGATGATACCATCATTTTAATTGCATTAACCTTCCCCCACAAAGACAAATTTAACACTTTCCATTTATCAAAGTTTGTTCTAACATTTTGAAGCATAGGGGTTATATTCATCTGAACAACATCATACAAGTCCCTTGAGAGCCTAACACCTAAATACTTCATCCCAGTTGGTATCCATTTAAAGGAGAAAGCGCTCACATCAGCCAACGAACATCCCACAGACACTGGCATTACCTCAGATTTCACCCAATTAACTTTGTAACCAGATATTTGAGAAAAACGTTCGATAGTATCCATCATAGGAGGTATAGATGTCCTTGGATTTGAAAGCAAAAGAAGAATATCATCAGCATATAAAAAACACTTATATTCCCTCTCTCCTAACTGGACACCATTCACTCTTATGTCATTCCTAATTGCAACTGCTAAGGGCTCCAGAAACAAAGTAAAAAGCAAAGGAGACAGGGGGTCCCCTTGCCTGGTGCCTCGCTTTAATTTAAAAAAAGGGGAGATAATGCCATTTGTAAGAACGGCTGCACGTGGGGCGGAATATAGCACCTTGACCCACTTAAGAAAAGTTGGCCCAAAGCCAAACATTTGCAACGTATAAGTTAAATAGCCCCATTCTACTCTATCAAATGCCTTCATCGCATCTAATGAAAAAGCAGCAACTGGATCATTCTCATTGCGGCTTTGCCAGATGAGATGAAGTAGTGACCGAAGATTATCAGAAGAAGATCTCCCTTTTATAAAACCTACCTGGTCGCTATGTACGATATTGGATAAAATGCCCTCCAACCTCAATGCTAATACTTTAGATAAAATTTTACAATCAACATTTTCTAAACTAACTGGTCTATAACTCCCAGGATCATAAAGATCCTTATCCTTTTTAAGAATTAACGTAATTAGCGCATCATTAAATGTTGGGGGCATCTGCTCCAGTAACAAGGTTTCCTTATACACCCCTTCCAATATTGGTGCAACAATGTCAATGTACTTCTTATAGTATTCGGCAGGAAAGCCATCTAAACCTGGTGACTTAGCGGCCTTCATTGACATTATCGCAGCCCTAATTTCAGATTCTTCTATTGGTGCATCCAACATCTCAAGCTGGTCTGAGGACAAGGTGGGAAGTGTAATTTTGGAGAAAAAATCTCTATATTTAGTACAGTCTGGGGATGACTCTGCCTCATATAGTTTACTATAAAACTTTTCAAAGACCTTATTAATGTCCATGTTTGCAGTCACCACTTCATCTTTTTCATTTTTGATAGCTGAAATTAAGAAACTAGCATCCTTTTGTTTCAATTGCCTTGCTAACAATTTATCAGCCTTTTCTCCACTTTCATAGAAAGCTGTGCGCATCCTAAACATTGCATACTCTGCTTTTCTATTGTAAATATCATTAAGCTGATATTTCAGATCGCAGACTTGTTTTAAAATATTATCTGAAAACTTTAGTGATAATTGCCTGTCTAAAACTTTAATTCTGGCCTCAATGTCCTTAACTTTTTCCTTGTCAAGTCTTTTTACCAAGCTAGCATATTGTATTACGTTACCCCTGACATAAGCTTTTGATGCTTCCCATACCGTTCCCAGCCTCTCTGTGGTACCAACATTAATCTCGAAAAATTCCTTTAAGTCAGCTCCCAATTTTGTACTAAAATTTAAGTCCTGAAGCAAGGATATATTGAATCTCCATCTGTTTTGTTTTATTGTCTTAGATTTAGTGTCTAATGTCATCTCCACTGGTGCGTGATCTGACAAAGCAATCACGCCTATCTTACAGTCTACTACTGACTCTACTAAATCACCAGAAACCAAAAAGTAATCTATTCTTGAGTAAGATTTATGATTATGTGAAAAGAAGGTATACTCTCTCTCTCTAGGATTGACAAGCCTCCATATGTCCACCAACCCCAAATCTTTCATCATTAATTGTATAGCTAATCTGTCTCTGGGCATATTTTTATGGTAGGTTGTTCTATCCAGATAGGCATCTTGCACCTGATTAAAATCACCTGCAATTATTAACTGATTACCTGCTTGTCCCCCAATCATCTTATTAACCATATGAAAAAATACACTATCCTCCTTATTTGGAGCATAAATATTGCAAATATTAACTTTTTGCCCATCAACCATGGCTTCCAACCATATAAATCTCCCCTCCTCATCCTTCTTTTGTTTAATCATGACAAAATTTACCCTCTTATGCACTAATATTGCTACCCCATTCCTCTTACTATTATATGAATTATGAAACACCTGTCCCACCCAGTCACGTTTAAGTTTTTCAGCCTCTGGACCCATCATATGCGTTTCTTGAATTAAAGCAATGTCCACGTCTATAGATTTAAGGTAACCTAACCATTTTCTTCTTTTAACTGGATTATGAGAACCATTTATATTCCAGGATATTATTTTTAAATATTTAGCCGTTCCATGCATGTCTCCCAACTATATATAAACACTTGCTGTCTGTAAAAAACATACATACAAAAGTAAAAAAGTAAAAATAAAAGACATAAACGAACTCTGTAAACATTGACTTCAAGAACTTAAACCCCTTGAACCCTCCCAAGTTACATCCTTTCACTAAAAGAAGGCCCCTCCCCATACACGAGCAGTGAAGCGCTGATGATGGAACCACCTGTCGACCCCGCCCCAGAACGTTCTTGTAAATCGCATGTTAACACCCCATCAAACTTGCTGTAGATCCCTTTGTCCTTACATTGGTTGCAGACCTAGTCTGTTTGTTTTTATCTTAGCATCAAATAACATAACTTTTGTCCCCAGAAAGCAACTTCCGTACCTCAGTCCTTTTCAGACAATAACATCAGCGCCTTGTTATGATCATCAAAGCTCACTCGCTGTCCTTTCCATGTGAAGCGTATTACTGCAGGATACGCCAGAGTAAAACGGATATCCAGCTCGTGAAGCCTCTTTCTGACCGCTGTGAACCGCCGTCTTTTTTCCGCCACATCTCTCGTCATGTCAGGAAACAGCGATATTTTAGAACTCCTCCACATGATACTGCCACCTTCCCGCACTTTCATTCTCACTGCTGCCATAACCCTCTCTCTTTCCAGAAAACTGTGAAAGCGCATAATAACGGGGCGAGGGGGCTTGTTTTCATCCGGCATTGGAACCAAAGATCGGTGGACACGCTGTAACTCCGTTTCGGAGATATCCACATCCAGAGCCTCAGAGAGAATCAGCCTTACACATTCCCGCAGATTACCATTCTCGGACTTTTCCTTAAGTCCTATTAGACGTAGATTCATGCGCCGCTCCCTATTTACCATATCCGAAACCGAATCCCGAAGATCTGCACAGTCTTTAGCACTTTTTTCGGCCATTTGTTGCAGGCGCTCGTTCTCGTCTTCAAGCACTCCAATTCGAGCCTCTGCCTCGTCAAGCCGTTGCGCCATGGCGGCCGCGTCCGCCTTCATCTGAAACTGCGTAGTCTTCACACTCGTTACATCTGCCTGCAAAGTTGACAAATTTGCACTAAATCGTGCCATTTCATCCATTGCTGCTTTTAACGCAGCCTGTAACTCCGCGAACCCTGGTGGTGTAGTAACGTGTCCCAATCGAGCGTCTTTTTCTCGAATATCGGCAGGCCCGTCACTCGCCATTGCGCCCTGCTTTGCAGCTCGCGCCTTCGATGTAAACTTGGATGTCATAACCGAGCAATTGCAAAATTCTTTTTTTATATTCAATTAACGCTGAGCTATTGTACTAATAGTTAACAGTGGGGTGCTAACTTACTAAAAATAAATAAATTAACGAGGTCAAGCCGGAGCTAGTCTTCAGTCCTCCATCTTGTTCAACGGTCCCACGTGACTCCCCCGAATTCTGATATTTTCTTACAGTAGTAGTTATATACACTTGGGAAAATGGTAATTTTTTTTAAACTATATATATAAAATTATAGTCCTTAATAAAATAAATTAAGTTATACATATTAATAAAACTTATGCAATTTGCACCCTCGAAATGAAAGTACAAAGACTGCCACCTGGTGGTGCAAAGAGAAAACTTAATATGAACTTTTTAGATCGCTTTAGTACAAATTGTGTATAATAGAAATGCACAATATGTCACTTTTTTTAAAGCAATAATACATTTCAGCAGTCATAAACATGTTTTGATAGTTAATATGCCGGTGATTTGATGCTTCACAAAAGTTGCAGACACCTTTACCAATATGAAAATGCTTTTGTAAACAACCAGTTATTCTTTACACCGATTAAAAAACGGCTACAATAATAAAGAAAATCTTTTCTAAATGTAGAACTAAATACATTGATTTGCATTGAAATACATGATGAATACTCTTGACACATGAAAGTGTAAAGCCTGCAGCTCACAACAAATGTGGAAGGTTATTGCGTGTCATATTTAACGGACCGTTTACTGCTAATTTGATGTAATTTTGCTCACATGGATAATTGAATATTAATCAGATGATGTCATTACGCTGCTGTGCCGTCAGCCAATCGTTGCATTGCTGATCATGATTTCGAGGATCGATAGATCTGTCCTTCACAACACACGCAGCGATCTCAGATCAGTTTATCCAGACATTCTAATCTGATTCGCAAACTTGTTTGAAGAACCAAATTAGCGAGAGATTAGTTATCAAGATTAAAAGATCCGGGATCTGCCAAATAATCTTAGATAATTTAAGCGAGGTACGAAGAACGGACCCCAGGTCTTCTTTTGTGACCTAGCATGCATGCGTGTAACGTTTCTTAACTAGAGAAGGCATCAACTTGAGAAAACACAGAATATTTAGTTTATTCCAGATGTAAAGTTTTGCCCCCCCCAAAAAAAGTCAATTGTATTTTACAGTGCTAAATTGGTGATCATTATCGACAAACTAAAAACATTTGTAATAACCATTTGCTTACAAGTACCTTCAGATAAAAGCACAGCCTTATATGAGGATTTAGGATGTGCAGTGCTACACCAACAGGTGTGGACAGCATTATCTCTGGTATGTAGGTGCTGACGTTTACGTCAAGACAGGGCTGCTATAAATAAATTTGCAAATTAAACACTAGATGGCGCCGAATTCTTAGATGGTACATTTCTAAAAAAATTAATTAAATTTGGTTAACTCTTTGACCGAAGGGGAGTGTATGTGTATAAATAAATATTTTTCTCCTCTATTAACAATCACAAATGGCATTTCCCCAGTGTCTGTAGTTTTTTTTTATAGACTTACAAAAACATTGGCTTAACTTTCAAATTAATTTTTGCATATAAATACGTAACGTATGAAAAGTAGTGCAATATAATGAATGACACTTTCTGAAGGCTGACAGAAGGAAACTTGGTATGAGCAAATCATAAAAAATAAATAAAAATAAAAAAAAGCCAATGCTTAAGTGTTGGGGGAAAAAAACCCCCAGGTCTTTTAATTTAATTTATTTGATACTGCTATACAAAATGATAAATAGATCTTGCCACTTTACAGTTCATGCAAATAGATTACCTCACTGGCCATAGACATTGTAACAGGTTATCGTTCTGAGAAACAAACCCTTTATCAATTTCCCATTATTTTCAATGCCCATGGACATTCAAACAAACCCCAATAAATGTTCTCACATGAATGTTACCTTAAAACAAGTAGGCAGAGAATAGATAAATGTTGTATAAGATTACAAAAGAGATTTGACTTTTGTATACGAACCAGAGCACGATTTGAATCAAAGCTGGTTACAAACTTTTATTAAGCCATCAGCAGTAGTATCAATTTGAGGAGCACTTGCTCTACATCAGCTAAATGCACCTTAAAATATAAACAATCCATTTACACTTCCTTCGAAGCAAACAATTTTTATTAGATACATTAAAGAGAATTGATTGAGCAGAGGTTAGAAAGCAAAGACGCCGCAGGGAGTTGAACCCCGTCCTGAGAATCAGGAGTGCCTCCACCAGGGTCTTTTGCTTTTTTTCTTAGGAGGTTAAAAAGCAAAACCTGAAAGAACAATCCAAAGATTGTTCCCCCAGGAAAAAAGAAAAACCTCAAACCTGCTGCTCTACAAAACTCTCGTCTCGAACGGTCCTTCTTTAGTATGAAACTACACAAAAGATTGCAGGTTTCCCCCCCAAAATCCCCAGTCGAACTCTTCAAAACCCATCGATATTACTGTAGTAATTTTGTCTTCAATATGCAGCATATTCACACGCCTTTACTTCGAAGATCAAATCTGACTAGTTAGGTCTTGTTCAAGGCTGCACTTGCATTCAGGTGACGTGATCCTATTTAAACAAAAATCTGAAACACAGAAAAGGGTTTAGAACCCCCCCACCCCACCCAACCCCAAAGATTCATAACCAAATGTGATACAAATGTCATTTACCACCACACAACGGTCCCAGGTCTTGGATTTCCACCAACACGGCCAGAACAAAATAGCCTCCTTTGTAAAATCACCATTCCTGTAACTAGACAGATACTCGCAGGGTTTTCGGTTTCCCCCCAGACTCCCCGAACTATTCTCAGAATTTCTTAAGAGGCAAAAGTGCACATATAGACTTATCTCCAGGTAGCGGCGCTTTACACCCAGTTCTTCAGAGTACTGATTTACCAAGTCTATAGCTGCAATGAAAAGAACAACACGTTTACAAGCCCACAACCCCCCCTCCCTCTTCCCAATCCCAACACAATTTTTAAAAAAAACACTTTAAAACCAATGCAGGTACTAGTTACGGCTTTGACGCAAGCACATCCATCCACTCCCATGTTATGGCTCAGCCTTAATTTTTAGAGGAATCACAAACAGCGTACCTGAAAAGAGAGAAAGTGTTGCCCCATCCCTCCCCAAAGCGACCAACACACACACTGATACGGTTTGATTTAAGTGTTATGTGCATGCATATCTATAAAAAGGGTGAATGCTTCTACCCAGACACAAGATTAAGATCAACTACATGTACTTAACTCAGCAGATAGCAGCAGAGGGATGCACGATTAGCAGCAAAATATGACGAATGAGGTTGATCAGAGCGAGTGGATGGGTTTCATCAGGCGGTTAGGGTTCTCCCAGACGGACACAAGACAATTTTGCTCCCTAAATGAAATTGACCTAAGAAAATGAAGAATTGGAGAGGGAGGTGGGGGATAAACAGAAAAAAAAAAAAAAAGACGCGCAGACACACAGAGGGACTTCGGCGAAGGGCTTCCAAGGTTTGGACAAAGCTCTCAAGCGCACAGAAGGGGGGATTCGATTGGCCATTCATTCAAGTGAAGACGACATTCACCGGGGACAACTGCTCTCACAGACAGCCTTGCATTCGGATGCAGTCGAGAAGGCAGGGGGACAGACGGGTAATCTGAAACAAAGAGCTTCTACACACAAACACTTCCACCACACACCGATTGCAATACTAACTGTGACTCAACTGAGGAGTTAAGATGTAAAAGAAACTTAAAGTGCATGAAGCATAAAGGTAGTGTAGCTTCTGAAGCATTGGCGATTGATGTTACTGAAGTTTATAAAAAGTTGCATGAGGATTCTACCATCAAGTTAAAGATTCAAGACACCTGGTAACTACAGACTCCACAGGGCGACATCATGTAACTTTCACCACACAGCTGGCTGATGAGATTTCTGCAGAAGAGAGAGAAAAGTGCAGATCCCCTTTCCCACCCCAAACACATCTTTTCCAGTTTACGTACGGCTGTTGAGCCAATGCCAAATAAAGCTGCACAGTTGCGCAGCCGTTCCCAGCCACTTTAAATTTGGAATCTGAAGCACAGTTGTGCGACAGCTGAAATAAAGACTGCTGCTATACATTTGTAAAGCATTTGTCACTGCACAGTTGCGCAGAGAAGTGGCTGGGTGGTTAAAGAAATTTTAAAAGGTTACAAATCTATAGAACGACTGTCTGGCCTGATGAGGCGTTCAGTGGAAGCGGGCGATTTCAGGTCATAACTTCTTCTGATAGGTGCCAATCTTCAAGGCTTTTGCAAGATTCTGCAAGACCAAATGGCAAAGCAACAAGACCCCTACACCCACCCAATGATCAAGTAAAAACATCAAATCTGCAAGATTCAGATATTAAAAGCACAGGCTTAAAGCCAAAGAGTCTACAAATTTACGGTATATCCTTAAATTTTGTATATACAATTTGCCTTTCCTCCTTCGCACACTGCTGTAGGACTGGACTGATCTGCCTCTCCACCTTGCACAGAGTTGACATCAAGCCCTGGCATCCAAGCTACAAAAAGCGCCAAGCTTTACACTCATACCTGAAAAAGCATAAAGAAACACCCAAGAAAGCCCCACACATTCCCCCAAGAAACAAATGCATACCAAAATTTCAATCACAACAGGCTATGCATTTATTAACTGAAAATGGGAACAGTTACAGAATGTACACTTAAATACAAATTACAAAACTAATTTGTAATAAGTGTGCGACCACACATTTTACAGGTTGTAACAGACTATTAAAAATGGAAAAGGTTAGAAACAAATGGACTTGCTTAGTGACCTTACGTGACCGAAAAGAGGCTGAAGTTGCTTGATGCGAAAGCAAATCTTTACAAACAATGTTAGGATGACATCTTCGGTTGAAAGCATTCAGGGACACTGCACACTGAAAAATGCAGAGGGGGAGGAAAAGAAAGCCTACACACATCCCCGCTTTTCAAAATACACAAATTAAAAAGACAAATAAGCAACTAATACAGTTACTGCTTACACTTAGCCATCAAATTGTATTCAAGTACAATACAACGACAGACAAAAGCAAATGAATGCCATTTACATGAATACCCACAATTACTTGCCATTAGAAAATGTTAAAAGCATCTGGACCTCTAGTGAAGAAGCATTGCTCAAGTGGGGGAAGTGGAGCAGATATTGGTTGGACCACCAGCTTTGTTCTTTAAGGGTTTGTTTCAATCTGTAAGAGTCAAAATTAGGCAATCCCCCCCCCAGATCCACAAACCCCATAAACAATATCCAAATACACAACCAATATCCAAACACCAATTCAATAATGATAGGAAAATGGCCATAATGACGTGTTAAATAAAATGAAAGCGTTTGATCCCATGCCGCGTTACCCATGTAAACGTTGGTCTAGCTGCCATGGAAGGCTTGTAACAGGGCCACGCATCCACTGGCAGACACACTGGTGGTTCCTTCCCCATACTGCGCTATTCAAGCCATTGCCACCCTTAATAAAGCCGCTTTCACAAGCTGCAAAGTCTAGGAAAAGATTTGGGTTAACGACCCACACCCCTCCCACCCCATTGCAAATCCCAACATGTAATACTGGAAAATATTGATAAATGTATAGTTCATGATTCCAAACAAGACTTTAAAACAAATCCAATGGGGTACCTTCCTAAATCAGAGGCTTTCCTTGAAGCTTTTAAGAATTCTTTACAGGGAAGTCAAACTGACTCTAAAAGGGTCCACACAACATCCTGGAATCCCTTTTTGGTTTTATCGCCTCTAATGTGAACAGGGCCTGTGGGAAAGAGAACTCGAGAAACGAATTTGCCCCTCCCAAACCCCAAAAACACTGCAATAACATTACATAACTACTCAGTAAGTGCATTTGCAACATCTGTATGTTAATAATTTTACAATAACGCATTTACTTTTGCAAAAACGTATTGTATATATTTTTTCTCTTTTCTTTCTTCTTCTTTTTTTTTTTTTTTTTAAATATACAAAGCTTTTGCTCTAAAATTACAATAAAAATTCATGCATGAACTCATCAAAATTTTACCGGCAGGCAATATGCGGCTGCCCTGGCATCATATGTTGGACTGACGCAGCGGGTGTTGCAGTAGAGGTAGTGGTGTCGTGTAGGGACGCAGTCGAACATCAACTCCGAAAAACCCTTCGAACGTGGATTGCTTCTCAGGACAGACCTAATGGATTTAAGCGGATATGGGGGACGACTTTTCCACGGGCCTATAGCCAAATCTCAGCGGAGGCGTGGTCGAATAAGGACGATCGTCTCCGCAGCACACTAACGGCATTCATCAGACTTGGCCAACAACGGGACAGATGCCATATCGGATTTTCAAACATTCATTCACCACGCCTGAAAAGGAAAGAACAGAACTTCGCGAGCAAAGGGTTCTGGAATACAAACTGAAATAATGACTTAAGTTACACAGAATACCTCAACCCATACAAACCAAATGCCCTCCTCATGACTGTGCTATGGCAACGACCCCTGATACCCTCTGCTTGTGAGCCCTCTTTCTCCTGCTGCTTTTGGGACACCCATCTTTGGCTTGCTCTGATCTAGACCAGCTGAGCTCCCCCTGGTGGTCAACGTGGATCTGAAGCTACTCTGCCTTGTAGACCCGGCTCCCCCTTCTGGATACTGCTGCGCTTCACCCTGATCTGTGCCCTCTGATCCTCCCCTGGTTCTGCCTGGCTCGCCACCTTGTCCTGATTCTCCCTGGTCCTGGCCCCTGCTGTAGATCTTTTCTTGTCCTGATTCTCCCTGGTCCCTGCTGTAGATCTTTTCTTCCATCCGACGTCATCTAAGAGCTATGTTGTTACTGGATAAACTCAGTCCATTTCTCCTGTCCTCTGCACATCCGTCTTCTGCTGATATCTTTGGATCATGAAAACAACCTACGCTTCCATTTCACTGCTGTTACTCAACATGACTCAGTCCATACAGCAATCAATTACGTGGTTCAGTAGTAGAAAAAAAAAAAAAAAAAAAAAAGCATCATTGTTGATTGATTCTTCTAGGCTTGCGAATTTAAATCTTGAAATACTCAATTCTTCTTCTTCTCAAAAAAAAAAGAAAAAAAAAAGAAAAAAAAGGAGGCAGCATCTATAATCGTTGTCTTCCAAACTAAAAACACTTACTTGACGTTCAGCAATTTCTACCTAATAGGCAACAAGAGCAGGCTTTTTTTTTTTTCTTCAAAAAGTAATATTTAAAAAGACTTTTACATCTGATTGTCTGGCTTTTTTTTTTTTTTTTTGGCTTTAAGCGTTGGTGATTGTTCTGTTATGGTATGCAAAAAACAAAATAAAATCTCTTATAAATGTCACTCTGGCTATCAGAAGCTGTTCTTCATTTCTTGGATAAGGTTTGCAGATAAACAAATAAAAATGTAAATACTGCATTCTTGATTAACGTAAACTGTTCTATTGTAGTTTTCAAAAAATTGTCTGGCTTTTTTTTTTTTGGCTTTAAGCGTTGGTGATTGTTCTGTTATGGTATGCAAAAAACAAAATAAAATCTCTTAAAAATGTCACTCTGGCTATCAGAAGCTGTTCTTCATTTCTTGGATAAGGTTTGCAGATAAACAAATAAAAATGTAAATACTGCATTCTTGATAACGTAAACTGTTCTATTGTAGTTAAAAAAAAAAAAAAAAAAAAAGTAATCTTGACTAATTATTGATACCCTCTATAATTAGTCAAGAGACTGAAATACTAAATTAAAAGTGTTCTTTCCCAAAAGAAAACAAATAAAAATCTACTGTTGACTTCTACTGTGGACAACCTCACCCTTACTATCATATGAGCCGCTAAGTTTTGGGTTGGAGAAAAAGTTCTTCTTCTTCTTTTTTTTTTTTTTTTTTAATCTCCTGTAGGCTGTTTTTGCTACTTAAGTGGTTATTATTGTGTAATAGTTTACAAGCAAAATAACTTTAAGATCTACTGTAGCCTTAGATTGTAGTTATTTGTTTGTACTACTGTGTATAAAACAGGTAAAAAAAATAAATAAATGACTGTTTAAAATAAAATGAGATTTACAACATAGCAATGATGGTTTGCCCTCACTATACCTTAAGTGTATGCAAACTAAAAAGAAAACTGAAATCTTCAGTAATAGTGTTTTTTTTTATCCTGACCATTAAAAGGTTAAAATTGTAAACTCAATAAAACAAAACCGGTTTAAGAAAATCTACTGCAGTCTTGACTGTGTTAATCCTCTATCTCATTGGCAGTTCTAGACTGTTCTTTCAGATTTGAGAAAAATCTTGTCTTGTAGATCGGTTTATTTAATCTCTGCTGTTTTTTTTTTTTTTAACAAAAGCAGCTGCTTTGTTTTAATAAAACTGATTTGGATTCATAATGAAGTTGTAACACATTTACATTATAGCTGGCATATTAAAAAGATTTTTTTGTTTACTACCATAATAAACTTGTAACATTTGTTATAGCTGTTATAATAAAAAGAAATACATTTTTAAAATGTTTGCCATCATAATTAAGTTGCAATGGACTTGCGGTATATTAAAAGAAAACTTTTTTTTTTTTTAAATGAAATATAAGTTGTAATTGATTTTCAAGTTATGGCTGGCATACTAAAATAATTTTTTTTTTAAAAAGAAAGTCTGTAGCTTAAATATGCTCTTCCTTGCTGTACTGAAATGGTCGTTAGTGGTTTTGCTAGTCAACCTAAATGACAAAAAAATGAAGTTTTTTTTTTTTTTTTGTAAATCTACTGTAACCTTGTAGTCGTTTACCCTCCATCTAATTTAAACTGGTTGCTTTTAAGTTCATCCTTGCTAAATGGGTCAACTTACTAATCTTAATATCAAGATAGAAAAAAAAAGACTTGCTGTTTGACCTCACTACCATAAAAGGCTGCTATTACTCGTTATGGTCTGAATATAAAAAAAGAAACAAAGTTTTTCCTTGAAAATTTACAAGTTAAAATGGTTGTAGATACCCTGGGTCCTTACTGTTACCATAAAAGGCTGTTACTAATCGGTATTGTAAAAAAAAAATAATAAAATGTAGGTCTGTATATAACGTTGGTCTAATATAACTCTATAGGTTTATATAAACTGTTATTGGATGTTCTGACTTGAAAACAAAAGAGAAATCATAACAGCTTTTCTTCAACGAAATCTAATCCGTCGTCGCGACCGCCATTTTGTAAATTCTTTCTAGCGTCGAGAATCAAACTAAACAAGCGTCAAAAAATAAGTGTATAAAATCACGTAATTTCAGAAAACCCTTGCTGAAACAAAAATAAGCTTAAAATGAGGTTAAGTGAAAAGGATAACGTTCGCTTAGCCATTTACAGTCGAGCTTTGTTTAGGCTTTCGGTAACGTAAGCTAGTTAAACATTAACCTGAAGATAAACGTTAAATGTTCGACTAAATAAGACGTTTTTTGTCTTTTTAAGATAAACAAAAAATGAATTTTTTCTCATAAAGGCACTTCTACCTATTTAAGTGAAAAGTAAGCTTGTATTTTATCTTCGTCACGCTTGCTATTCAAAAGAAAACCTTTGTATAACCAACGGAAAACGTCTAGAGTTTTAAGACTGAAAAGGTTTGTAAATAAAAAATGCCTATTAGTTATCAAAAAATTAAACAGAACAAAATGAGAACATTTCACCAGATCAACGAAGCCTCCCTGCCTTCCATAGCGCCTCACCCCGTCGTGACGCACAATGTTGTTGCCTCGTCTTTTATAGTGAGGCAGTGATGCGCTCGCAGTCCTTCCGCGGTAGGAGAAAGATAGTTCCTCTCAACAGTGTTTTCTGAGGTCATTTAAGTAAGATTTCCTATATATGAATAATAATATATCGGTATTTTATAATTCATATAAAATATATGTGTTTAATACTTGACACAACATACCACACATTTAAAAGGGATAGTCCACCCCCCCCCCAAAAAAAATAAAAATCTGTCATTAATACTTAGCATTTCACTTGTTTCAAATCTGCTTGAGTTTCTTTTTTGTTGAACAAGTTTCTTTGAAATGTCTTGTTTTGTATTCAGAAGAAAAAATAAACCCATAAGGTTTATATAACCACGTTAGGTTGAGTGAGTAAACTTTCATTTTGTGTGAACTACCACTGTAAGCACGTCATACGATGTAAAAGTGGAAACAGAAAGCAAAGTTTCCAACCTTAAAAGTATGATGCCATAGAAATTACGTATAGGAAACCCCCAACAAACATGCTTTAGTTTGATCTACAGGAGTCAACATTTGAAGTGGATCAAGGCCTTTCATTAAAGTTGTTTTAGAACTATTCAACAACACCCTTTCTTGCTTTAGTAAAATTTAGCAAACAACAGTTTTGACCCACTTCAAACGTATAGTGAAAAACCAACGGACATAGCTGCCCGGGGTGAATCATCACAAAAATGCACTTTTCAAACAAAAACAGCTACGTCAGAAGCCATCAGCGCGGATGAATACAAACATGGATCCCAAACCCCCACTTTCAATCCGGCTCAAACCGGTTTTAGTGCACGGATCTTCATTCCTTTTTACTGCATTGCCAGAATGCGCATGCGTGCCACATTAGTTGGATTAAAAAAGACAGATCTTCTCCAGGAAATGCCAGAATGTTCTAGTTTAATCCAGAATGAAAGTTGTACAAACGCAGTACAGGTTTTAAGAGGTCAAGAAGTATGAATTGATCTTTATAAGGTTAAATAAGGAGCCAATATAACCAGGTTTTGTTTTTATAAACCTCTTATTACTCTATTTACACGCCAATTGTTTCGACAAATATGGATAAATATAAATATTGAAAGTGATTTTAATGTTAATAAATGGGGATATATTGAAGGAAATTGTGTTTCTTGGTCGCTTTGGACAGTAAACGGGTGGGTGCGGGGTAAACGAGACCTCCAGCACGTCTCCTTTTGGTATTTGTGCTGACGAGACTGCTAATGTGAAGGGAAGGGGGATGGGAACACAAATACACTTAAAAAACAAGAAAGACTAGCCATCTTACCCTGCTTGTGTCTAAACTTGCATCATCTACTGACCGGTACAAACCTGTTAAGTGACAAATGCTTAGTAAAACATAATTCCATTAGTTAATAACGGTTTTACATCACGTTTAGTCAAATAAACACATGCTATTTAATTTTCTGGCATTATCAAAGGTAAATGGCAGTGTTTAACAATATAATGCTGATTTGTTTTTTTCCATTCCATAAGACGTACGCAATGCATTTATTTATTATTAATTTTCTTAGCAACTGTCGTCATGATGTTGTGAGTCAGCATTTGAAACGAGTTCGCAGATTCATCATGCAAATTACTCATCATGCAAACTCTTCCACCCATTATTAATATAATTACTATCTCTTTTTTGTACTTCATCGAGTCATTTGAGTCAAAGCACGTGTTTGTGTGCCATTACAATCAGTGATGTGACGAATGTTGTGGAAATGTTTGGAAAGATCTGGGTGTTTGTGGGTGGGTTGGTTATTTACATGTTATCCACGAGATGGCATCAAACTCACATTAATCACAGAAAACGTACAGTATAGGGGCCATTCTTCTTAAGAAATGTAATATGGCTTTAAAATAGAAAAAGAGCAGTAATCATGTATTTTGGCATTAAAACATATTTAAATGTCCATATAAATCATATCTAAAATATTTTTCAAAAACTATATATTAAAGAAATTTACATATATTTTAACACAAATATTCATTCCTTCTCTTTGTGGTTTAGTCCGACCACAGAGGAATGAACCGCCAACTTATCCAGTATATGTTTAACACAGCGGATGCCCTTCCAGCTGCAACCCTTCACTGGGAAACATCCATACACACTCATTCACACACACTCTCACACTACAGACAATTTAGTTTATTCAATTCACCTTTACCACATGTCTTTGGACTTTTGGGGCAAACTAGAGTACCCGGAAGAAACCCACACCAACACAAGGAGAACTTTCAAACTCCGAACAGAAACGACAACTGACCCAGCCAGGACTGTAACCGGAAACCTTCATGCTGTGAGTTTGAACACTCTGATTGTGCTACCCACTCTGTTTGTAATTTTTCTCTTCTTTTATTTGCAATTCTTCCAAATATAATTTAAATAAAAGATAGATTAGAGCTAACCAAAGTAGGGCCCGTGGGTAAAAATTGGCCCACTGTAACCTTTGATTTGGCCCACCATCCCATTTTAGAATGATGAAGAGGGTTGGGTCAAATGCCTTTAACAAAAATAGTCATTTCGAATTTGACGTAACCTTTTTTTGTGTGTTCGCTTTATTGCTGAGCTACAAAAAATTAACTTAAACTAAATGTTTCAGTTAAACGTAAATTAATTTGAATTTTTAAAATGTAAACAGTCACATGACAAATGGTGGACTATGCAGGAGACATGGGCGAGCAAATCAAGGCAAAAAACTGTGTAACTCTACTCTTAGAAATAAGATTTTACTGTATTTTTACTGTAATAAGTTTATTATAAAATGTAAAAAAATTATACTGTATTAGTTAATATAAAGCAGTGCTTTCAAAAAAATTTGACCCACTAACCTCAATAAAGTTCGTCTTTTGGCCCTTCATAAGAAAAAGTTTGTGAATCCCTGCTTTATTATTGTGTTAAACATATTTTCTTGACTCTGAAATAAAGGTTAAAAGATTATATTTTAGTATAGCCTAAATAAAAGTTGAAATAAAACTTATTTGATTTCAAAACTGTTTTATTGAACCTTACAATTGCAAAAATATATTTAGCACAACAGTGTCGTGGTGGCGCAGTTAGTTGAATGATCGCCTCACAGGCTGGGTCAGTTGGCATTTCTGTGTGGAGTTTGCATGTTCTCCCTGTGTTGACGTGGGTTTCCTCCGGGGACTCCGGTTTCCCCCACAGTCCAAAGACATGCTCTTTAGGTGAATTGAATAAATGAAATTGGCTGTAGTGTATGAGTGGTATGCTGGGTTGCGGCTTGAAGTGCATCCACTGCGTAAAACATATGCTGGATAAGTTGGCGGTTCATTCCGCTGTGGCGACCCTGATTAATAAAGGGACTAAGCTGAAAAGAAAATGAATGAATAAATGGTTAGCAAATATTTAAAATAACATTTTAGCCTGTTTTTTCATTATATGGACTACAATATGTTTAACCACAGTTAGATTGTTAGTAAAGCGAAACTGTGGTTAATTGTCTTGATGAAAACGTTTAACCGCTGAGTGAATCAGATCTGCCTGACAAAACAACAAAAGCTGAAGCAATTCTCACCTCCCTGCTTGATCAGCATTATAACAGAACAAGCCATTTCAGTGTGAACGCTTGGTGATCTGAACAGTCTTTCAGATAATTTACATTTAGAGAGCACTCAATAAATGATGTTTGCTGTTTGTTTAAACTACGTATTTAAAATGAGCTGAAACAACTCAATTCTTGAGTTTTTTGAGACAACTTAATTGTTCAATCCACTTAAATTTCGTAAAAACTATAGTAAGTTAACATTTTTTACACACTCCCTGAAATAAAGGAACGCTGTCACTGGGGTGGTACCTTTTCAAAGGGTACACATTTGTACTTGAAGGGTCCATATTGGTACCCCAAAAGTATATATTAGCACCCTATGGAGCTTTTATGTACAAATTTGTACCGTTCGAACAGGAACCACCCCAGTGACAGATCGTGTGCTTTTATTTCTGAGGGTGCAGTGAATGACTGACTGACTCACAGCATGTTTTAGTTTTTACATTTTACATGAATTTTAAAAAAGTTTTTTATTTCAAATTGTTTTTCAAATATTTACCAAAGGCTGTTTATCAGAGCAAGAAAATGTTTTCTAGAGTACTTTCCTATGATATTTTCTTGTGGGGAAAGTCTTATTTCTTTTAGTTTGGCTCATACATTTTTTTTATTAATTAAGGTCAATATTATTAGCCCCAAATTATTTATTTTTTTCCAATTGCTATAGAACAAACACTGTTGTCCAATAGCTTAACCTTCCTAGTTAACCTAAATTACCAAGTTATGCTTAAAAAATAACTATTACTACTATTAACTGCACATGGCAATGATAAAATAAATGATTATTATAATTTATATATATATATATATAAGTCAGAATTATTAGCCCCCCTGAATTATTAGCTCCCCTATTTATTTATTTTTCCCAATTTCTGTTTAATTGAGGGAAGATTGTTTCAGCACATTTTTAAGCATAATAGTTTTAAAAATCTCTAAAAAAAAAAAAAAAATTCTAATAAATTATTTATTTTAGCTTTGCCATGATGACAGTAAATAATATTTTGCTAGATATTTTTCAAGACACTTCTATACAGCTTAAAGTTACATTTAAAGGCTTAACTAGGTTAATAAGGTGAACTAGGCAGGTTAGGGTTATTAGGCAAGTTATTTTATAACGATGGTTTATTCTGTAGACTATCGAAAAAAATAGCTTAAAGGGGCTAAACATTTTGTCCCAAAAATAGTTTTTAAAAAATTCAAGACTGCTTTTATTCTTGCCAAAATAAAACAAATAAGACTTTTTCTAGAAGAAAAAATATTATCAGACATACTGTGAAAAGTTCCTCGCTCTGTCAAACATCATTTGGGAAATATTTAAAAAAGAAAAAAAAATCTAAAGGGGGCTAATAATTCTGACTTCATATATATATATATATATATATATATATATATATATATATATATATATATATATATATATATATATATATATATATATATATATATATATATATATATAATATTTGTCCACTTTTAAAGTTTAAAATTCTTCAGTTTAACAAAGTGATTTTTTTGACATTTTAGTCATTTGAAGTAATTTAATGAAATACTATAGAGATAAATAGGTCTTTAAAGTCTTAAACATGAAAGTCTTTAAAATAACGTTTTTACAAAGTGACATTTTAGTAGTTTAAAATATTATAAATAAAAGAAATAAAAGAAAATAAAAGAAAAAAAGGTCTGTAAAATAACAGCAAATGTACTGGCAGCTTATTACAAGATTGTTGTACCGTAATACACAACACCAACCCAGACAATAGATCACTTTAAAAAGGGGTGCTCAAACTTTTTCTTATGAAGGGCCAAAAAAAAAACTTGATTGAGGCTAGTGGGCCGGAAGTAAATATAGTTTATAGTTTAATTTATATAATAATGTTTAAAATGACTAGAAAACATTGCTTTATATTTACTAATACAGTATTTAAAAACATTTTATAATAAACTTATACAGACAAAACAATCTGATTTATAACAGAATTACACTAGTTGTTGCCTTGATTCGCTTGCCGATGTCTGTTGAGTGACTGTATTTATATTAAAAAACTCAGATTTGTTTACAACATTTAATTGTAAAATTTAATTTCATTTTTTTTTGTACCTTTAAAACAAGCAAAAAAAGGCTACATCAAACTAGAAATGACGATCTCTGTGTCTGGATCATTCGACCTAACCTTCTCCATCAGTCTCACTCCCACTCAGATAGGATGGTGGGTTAAATCAAATGATAAAATGGGCCATTTTTGGCCTGTGGGCTCTACTTTGGCCATCTCTGCCTTAAACCATAAAAAATATTAAGTCACTTTATCTAACTTTTCAACTTTAAAGGTCATTGGAAGAAAGAAAAAGCTCCCATAATGCACGTTAAAAGCATAAATTAATGGAGAAATAAAAAAAAAAATAAAAACATGAATCACAAAACAGAAAAAAATGCACATTTACTGATATTTTAAGTAGTTTTTTGGGGATGATCAGATTTCTGAGGTCTTTGAAATTAGTAGACGTGATCACTGAAATAGCTAAATGTCCCTTATTTACAAACACAAATGACAGAATCTCTGTAAGTCATAAATCAGCCACATGCATGCAAGATAAAGAAGATCTGTTGGTTGAATATAGACAAATGTCTTCCAATAAATCTATTGTGATGTGTCCGAGCACCCTTATGAATTTCAATCATACGCTGTTGTGTACATAACCCAAATTCCATGTCATGCGATGTCCTTTCACCAAAGCCTAATCGATTGTGCTCCTGCTGCGTTTTCACTTAATTCAATGTGGACTCATTACATCACAGTCTGATGGATATCGGGTGATAGAAACTCCTGACCGCATTAGACTTCTGTCACTCCTGCTGCTCCAGCCTGCTGGATAAACAACTGCTTATTAACAGATGCACTTTTCAATGCATTTCTTTAAATAACTGGAATTAATTATTAAAGCAAACTTTAATCAAAATCAGCTACAAGGATAACATTTTTAGCGCACAAAAAAGAAATTGGAACTACAAAGAAGGCTTCAAGTAGATAGTGGTAGATTAGTAAGACATGGAGAGATACTTTACGCCTGTGCGCGGCTCCTCGGAGGATGAGGTCAAAGTTTACAAACACTTCCATCAGCATCACAACCATCAACACCACCCAAACCATTATCAGCACCACGGATCACACAGGTTTGTGCTTAAACTTTCATTATATGTGTTTTTCAGTGTTGTTAACCACAATCAAATGAAATATTAAACACTGTTATTGTTGTTATTTTGAGGGGTTATTTTAGATATTACCTGGAATGTTGATATTAACAATAAAAATGATTAAAACTGAGCTAAATTATTAAAAACAAGCAATTTTTAATTTTTAAGATTAAAGATGACAACCTTCAGTAATTAGCTTTAGCTCCATTTACAGGTGACATGGTGTAAATTGTAAATAAAAAATATTTTTTGTATATTATATAAAATCCTATGTTTATTTTTCATACCCCAAAATTACTTGCCATTTCATATATATATATATATATATATATATATATATATATATATATATATATATATATATATATATATATATATATATATATATATATATATATATATATATATATATATATATTTATTTTATTTTTTTTTGTTTTGAAATGTACTTGAAATTAATTTTTTTCTTCCTTTTATTAGGTTCATCTTAGGTCAGACAATAAAATATACATAATATATATTGTATCACGCACTGATGCAATTTACCAAACAAGAAATTATCAGGAAAACATTATTATAAGTATATAAATAATAATGTAAAATACCACGTATATACACAAAAATATACACACATAAGATAACATTCATTCATTCATTCATTTTCTTATCGGCTTAGTCCCTTTATTAATCCGGGGTTGCCACAGCGGAATGAACCGCCAACTTATCCAGCAAGTTTTTACGCAGCGGATGCCCTTCCAGCTGCAACCCATCTCTAGGAAACATCCACACACACATTCACACACACTCATACACTACGGACAATTTAGCCTACCCAATTCACCTGTACCGCATGTCTTTGGACTGTGGGGGAAACTGGAGCACCCAGAGGAAACCCACACAAAGGCAGGGAGAACATGCAAACTCCACACAGAAATGCCAAGGCTCAAACCAGCGACCCAGCGACCTTATTGCTGTGAGGCGACAGCACTACCTACTGCGCCACTGCTTCGCCACATAAGATGACATAAAAATAATGATAAAAATCAAACAGAGAGAATAAGAAAATAAATAAAATTTAAATATACAGAGAAAAACAAAATCAATTAAAATATAAATGTAATTTATTTTAGAAAAGGGCTCCAGACTTTCTGAAACTGTTCTGGCTTTTGTTTTATTGCGAACCAGATCTTTTCCATTCTAAGAGCATGTAAAACACCCAAAAAAACATTGCCAATAAGTTTTGCAGAATTCCGCCGATTTTCCACAGAATTCCGCAGATTTTTAGCCTATCAATAATTCTGTTTATTTACTTGTGTAAATGTGTTTAACTCTATATTTATTCAGTTTTTAAATCAATAACTGAAAATTATTGTCTAATATGAAAATGTTCATCTGTTTCATGTACAATGCAGCTTGTAAAGTCTTATTTTCTGTCCGTTAGTAGAGATATTATATGAGAGACTTGCTTTGTTTACCAAATGAAGTGAATCTAATCGGATTTGTATTGTAAATACAAGTTAAAAAGGTATCATTTTTTATTTATTAAGGTTTTAGTTGTGATACTCCCAAAATAATTCAGCAGAAATCCGCAGATTTTTACCAAAATTCTCAGCAGAAATAGCAAAAAACGTCTGCAGATTCCGTCTGGCCCTATAAGAAGTATAAGATAAGATAACAAGTAACTATAACTATAAGATAACAAGTTTCAAATATAGAATAAAAATAAGACTTAATGTCAAAAACTCCACAATAATTTCAGACTTCCTCATCTGATGTGGAGAGACCAGCTTGACTGAGCTTAGCCTTTAGGGGGCGGATCTCAAGTCTGGCCTTGGTTTGCTGCAGTTTGGTCAGAGTCAGTTGTTCTTCTGCCAGATGAAGCTGTGCTTCTGCCCTTTCAGTCTCTTTCTGCAATTATTGAAAGTGATTTCAAAAATCAGTCCTTGGCATTCTTTGCATTTTTTGGTTATTCTGTAATCATTGCATGCATCACTAATAAATGTTCTAAAAGCAAATCTATTTTCCATTGTGATGAATATATAAATCAATTAGTGACAGAATAAAATGTATTGTTTTTGGTTAATTTTGAAAGCTGTTTGGGGCATTATTTTATGTGGCCAAATTCTTTCTACTTTGCTGTAGGTCTATACTGAAAGGCTAATTACTGTAGCCTGACGGATGAACAAATACAATTAAAACCTTATGAATCAATAGGATCTCTTGTAAGATACTGCATGATCCAAATATAATATTATTTAATACATTTTAAAATTTTTCATTACTTTTAGGGCATGAAATTCACGCTGAATCCACCCTTCTGATGGGATCAGTTTAATCCAAATTTTTTTGGATCAAAGTGATCCAAATCTTACAATAAAGGTCTGAAAACCCAAAATAAAGGTTTGATCCGGATCAAGATTGCTTTACTTGATCTAATCCAATTTTGTAATCCGTTTTTTCTATTAAAAAACACATTTACAAAGATTTGATCCAATCCGTTATCCAAAATCCTAGTGGATTACTTTTCAAAAACCGTGCGCTGATGAATAAAGATACTAAGCTGAAGGAAAATGAATGAATGAATGAATTTTAAAGCAATGGGTTTTCTCACTTTAAGTAAAATCAATTAATCTCTTTAAAATCTTTTAACTCACTTTTTAAGGTAAAATCAACTAATTACATAAAACAATGGATTCACACGTTTTTTTCTTTTTGTCTACAGGTTTATTCACATTCTTGAGTAAAGTCAACTAATCATTTTTTTCAGTGTTGCTGTTTCTGTATTTATCCAGCAGTCCTTCTCCTGCATAATCCTCAAATCCTGAGTTATCAAAAATTAAACAATTAAAATGCTTTTGCACATACAAAACTTTTACACTTTTCAAGCACAAATATGCTCAAAAATCAACATCAATGTGTTTTTGAACAAAGTGTCAAGTATTCAGTTTTGCTCAAATTATCGTACACTGTAATAAAAGCTGTAATTTTATGGCTTATTTCTGGCAGCTGGGATGCAGGAAAAAACCCTGTAAAATAACTGCCAATAAATTACAGAAATTTACAGTAAAATAACAGCTGATAAATTACAGAAATTTGCCAGAAATTAAAGGAAATTTCTGTAATTTAACAGCTGTTATTTTACGGTAAATTTATGTAATTTAATGCCCGTTATTTTACTTTTTTTTGACACCCCAGTAGCCAGAAATAAATCGTAAAATTACAGATTTTTTTACAGTGTATATTTTACGTTATCATATACACCGGAAGTCAAAATTATTACTATTTAAACATTTTTTTTAGACATTTCCCAAATGATGTTTAACAGCGCAAGGAATTTTTTTTTTACAGTATTTCCTATAATATTTTGTTCTTCTAGAGAAAGTCTCATTTGTTTTATTTCAGCTAGAATAAAAGCAATTTTTTAATAACCATTTTAAGGTCAATATTATTAGCCACCTTAAGCAATATTTCTTTTTCGATATTTAACAGAAAAAAACAACGCAATCTCATGGCAATTCGTAACTTTTTGATTTAGTGGCTAATTCGTATGAATTCGTACAATCTAATTCGTACAATTTATTACGATTTGCTCATCACCCAAAGATGGTTAGGGTTTGGGGAAGGGTTGGGTACCACGCCTCCTTTTTAAAATCATAAATTTTCGTACGACATAACTCGTACAAATTCGTACAAATTAGCCACTAAACTAACAAAACGTAAAATACTAATTTGAGCACAGTAAAACCCAATAAATGAAGAAAACTTAAGCCAACTGAGTACTGTAAAACCAATAAGTTAAGGCAACTCAAACCGTTTGAGTTAAAAAACTAATCTATATGAGTACTGTGAACTTACTCCATTGATGTTGAAGTAATTAGGTATTCAACTCATTACCTTCAACACTGAGTTCAAAAACTCTTTTCAAATGAGTAGAATTAACTTTCAGTCAATTTTGAGTGAACTACACTCATTTCATTTAATAAAGTTGCCTGTTTTACAGTGCAGAAATTAGGGAAAAATACACATGGGGGTAATAATTTAGGAGGGCTTATAATTTTGACTGTGTGTCCAATGCTACCGTAAAATACAATAATTTTTGTTTTCAAGAACAGATCACACACTGACATTAATTTCATTATTAAATCAGCCACAGCTCTTCAAGCAGTCATGGCAAGCACAGACATCCCGACCCCCATCGCCATGATAACCAGCATCCCTCTCATCATCAAAGACAGCGTAAAGTACCCGTAGACCAGCACAACTTCTCCAAAAGATCCTCCTCCAGCCTGTCCTCCTCGTCCTCTTCTTCAACCCCGTCCTGGACATCCGAGCCCAGTCTAGACGAGGAGACGTACCTGACGCCCAAACCCAAACACTCCCTGTCCTGCTCCAACATCCCTGAAGTGCAAAAAATAAGCCACAACAGAGATTCGGAGGACTTTGATTATGACTACAGAGCTCAGAAACACCGCGGTAGCCTAGAAAACACGAGCAAACAAGATCATCGGATGCCAAAACTCTCTCGAGGACACAGCAAAAGCGAGGAAGGCCTTCAGCAGAGCAAACCAGGATCTCAAACCATAGATCACGGACCACTTTATAAAACCGCAAGCCTGGGACAAAACCTCGCTTTCCAAAGCAACTCTCCTAAAAAGGCAGTTTCGTCTATTCAGCTTCCCAGCAAAGGCATACTGAAGAATAAAGATGAGGGACAGAATAGAGGCGAATTTCGGAAAGCCAAATCCATGGAGGTGCTCTCCACCAGAGTGGACGTCAAAGCCACATCCAAGCAGATCTCAATGGAGGCTGCAAGGGAGAACTTTGTAAAAGGAAAGCTGCAATTCTCAGCGTTTTTGGATGAAATCACTAAGCAGGTCATCAGTCCATGCGCATTAAGCTCTTATGGAGTAACACCCCCCAAAAAACAGGAAAGCGTCACACTCAAACAGCACCCCGAGAGACCTGATTCAGAAAAGACAGCTACAGATTCCAGCTCGCACTCTCGGCCACAGAAAAGAGCGAGTAAACATCATCAACATCTCCAGAACCGAACTTTAAGTCCTCCACCTTCACCTCGGCGCTCCTCTAAATCTGAAAGACAAGGGGTTTCTTCAGGAAAACACCATAGGCAATATTCTCAGATGCTGACGGATGGCACTAGCACCAGTCCTGAGACCATACACCACCATAAAGAGAGACATCAAAGCAGTCACGGCTCTTCCAGACACTTTCATGCTAAGCAGTTGAAGGGATCGCCACCGCCGCCTCCTTCACGAAACCAGGAGTATGAGTCTCAGTCCAGTAAATCATCTACCAGTGCAAGTTCAGAGAAGAGTGATGGACCCAAACACACAGGACACAGGAGGCAGTCTAGACCACACAGGGTGAGTGCAAACTGGGCTGGGGGGAAGTAAATATAACATGAGGAAGTGCAATTCATTGTGAATTAATTTGATAAGATTACAGTTATATTTCTCATTCATTTATTTGAAGGAAATGTATTTGATTTAAGCATTATTGTGTGAACAAAGGGCGTTTCTAGTCTTCCTGCACTCAGGGCCGGATTAACCAATGGGCCTTATGGGCACAGGCCCAGGGGCCCGTGCGCACTAGGGGCCCCTGCGAGGGGGGAGAAAAAAAGACAATTTCGGAGTGTCTTTTTAGGCTAATTGCAAATAGCGCATCTCGTTGGAATAAGCTATTCAGGGTTTACACCCATCGATGCCTGATTGATAGAGACAAAATAAGTAAAGAGCTATGTATTGTAACAGCCGCAGTGGCGCACCTTGTAAGGCGCACTGCATCATCTTTTGACGTGATTGATCATCAACTTGAACTCGTGCTACTTTCTTTTCTCCCCATTACATATCAGATTGGAAATATATTTATTTTTAACAGGAAAGAAACATTTTTTAAAAATAATGCAAATGTGATATAAAGTCACAAGTGTCTCGTGGGTATTTAATAACGTTTAGCCTTATTATAGGTGCCACCCTCTCTGCAAAAACTAGGCTATATTGCTCAGACAACTGTATTTCCTCTGAGCAAAAAAGTCGCGATCACATATTAATATTATTATTATATTTAAATTGCCTTTCTTTCTTTAACTAAACAGAATGTTGTAATTGGTCAAGCGCGGAAACGTCACTTTTGTAATAACCCGAACTAAACTGAGCGGACTTTAGTGTAACGTTATATCTGTCATAGATCAAAAATGAGTGGACAAGTGGATTTAGCAAACGCGAGAGAAAGAGGAGAGGAGGCATCTTTATTGAGGCATTTTCCATACACACCATCTTTAAACAGACCCATGATCAGGAGAATGAGGGTACAGAAGAAGACGTTATGGTAACTTTAAATGATGAGAAGCTAGCATTAACCAGGCAGGGGAGGATTCATCGCGGACTGGATTCATCGTGTGAGAGACAGACAGAAAAGGAGAGACGTTACATGCCATGGCAATAATATGCTTCATACGGAACCCCGGAAGGGACGTACTGTAGTTTCATAAGTTTGTAAAAGCAATACATTAAAATACCCTTAAAAAAAATAAAAAAAAAAAAATAAAATAAATAAATAGAAATAAATTAATAAAATAAAATAAAATAAATTAAATTAAATAAATTAAAGTTCCTGTGAAATAGATAGAAGTAGATGCTAGTATCAGTATGATAGTCGTTTATAAGCTGGATATCTTAACTGTGAAAAATAGAGGGTTCCACATAGTGGTGTAACGGATCACAAATCGCATGATTCAGGTCACACTACGGTCCACTAGTCATGGATCAGACCATTTTTCAGATCAGCAAAAACGGAAGGGGACAAATGTCAATTGCTTTCAATTTATGCAAAAAATATTACTGCAAAAACCATTGGTTTAACAAACATAACTCAGATCCTGTAATTTTAATAGAAATCAAGCAAGAACCAGCTGAAAAAAGATCTTTACTACTGCTGCTGATAATGCTAAATATAGAAATCATCATCAACATCTTGTACAACAGATCATATTTATTTTCAATAAATGATTTAACAATTCACACATAAAACTTCATGTTTCATTGTAGGTGGATCATTTCTGAAAACCTAACGGCCACCTGTTGTTTACACAATGTAATTGCTACAACATTCACCAGGGTCAATTTGCATTAGGGGCCGATCACAGCAAATGTGCATTTACGTTCTAAAAACACGAGGTGCACTGCACTGCCTTTTTTGTTGGCAAGAAAAAAAGAAGTGGGTATTGTTCAAGAGTGTTACTGTTAATATTAATATAATTTTAATAATCAACGATATTGTGATATTCATGATTTGTGAAGTCATACAGCTCCGGATAACCCAAAACAGCAACCAAGTCTCAACAAGTCTCTCCTCCATCTTTAAAAGTCTCCGTTGTTGTCTTAGCAACACAAACATTGCAGGCAGCTCAACAGAAACCCCGCCTCTGCTTTCCTTTGATTGGAGAATGAAAAAAACGCAAGTGACGTAACACGCTTTTCCCGCTCAGAGTTGACTTTTTTCAACTGAGAGTGCACGGCACGCCGCAAAGGCAGAAACATGAGGCGCAGCATGCGATTAAAACGCGAGGTGCGCAGGGCGCATAAGCAGCACGCAAAACGTTTGTGGCCCTTAGTAAACCATTCAAAAAAGACGCCTCTAAACACATAAAGCGCGTTCAGTGTGATCGGCCTCTTAAACAGTGCTTTATCTTTAACATAAACATCAGTGTTTATATTTGATCTACAAACTGTTCTCCCAGCACTTCTGTGTTATTTAATTGTTTGTAGCGAACAGAAACAGTATAAATAATGAATCTCTCTCGATCAAACGCAGATTTGAATGCAGCGCTTAGAAGGATTATTAAACACATGCAAATCATCATCATTTATCATTCATGTTGCGCAGGTTTGAATTGAGTTGTCAATCTTTTAATGTTTAATTGTGCAGCTTTACACTGAATGCATTAATGCAGGCTAAACAAACAGTGACAGAAAACTTAAGAAACTAACACTAACCTAAGAAAGCATTTGGGTAGATTCCACCACAACTTTTTCCATCATCATTTTATTTTACAGGTAAGCCAAATTGTGTTTATACACATAATTTGAATGACGCAGAAGACAGTCTCTCTGCAATTGTTATAAACGCTGGATTAACCTACAAGTTCAAAAAAGTAGTTGATCCGCGGGTCAGATGCGTTCCGAGCTGTGGGCTGTGATCTGTACGAATCACAGATCAACCGTGCTCTGTTACGAGTTCCACACAATTCCTTCATGTTGTCTCACCAAAATTGATTACGGTTACTAAATTGTTTTGACAATTTTAAATGAATTAAGCATAACACTATTAAGTTGTCCCAAAAAACCTCAACAATTGTGCTGATTCAGCTCATTTTAAATAAACAGTTTAAACAAGAAGTGGGTAATTTTAAAACTTTTACAGTAACTTACTGCAAATAAGGAATTTGCGGTATTCTACTGTAATTAACGTAATCAGGTACTGCTACTGTAGATCATGAACACAAATACGAGACAGTTAATAAAAAAATTATCAACAGCTTGTATCACAAAATATATTTGAAATAGACTGATAAATGAAAATTATTTTTGTAAACCATTTAAAATGGAAATAATAACAACAAATAGCAAATACTGCTGTACATGATCCTGTCACTTGATTACAATTTATTAAATTCAACAGTAAATACAGAAAATAAAGGCTTTTGTACTGCTAATTTAAAGTTTAAATCAATTACAGTAAAAGTACTGTAAAAATTGTCATTCTGTAAAATTAAAATGTGGTAAAGGGCATTTTACCATTAACAGAAGTTGCGGTAAGGCCATTTTACCGTAAAATGAAATTGCAGTATAGGGCCCTGCTACTGTAAAACACAATAACAGGTAAGTTACAGCAAGTTTGAAAGTTTCCCATCTGAACATGACAATTCAATATAACTATGAACATTAAACACAAATCAAGGAAATTTTGGTTTCTAAGTTCATGACTTTTTTAAAATATATGTTATATATGTTTATAGGCTTTGGAGAAACTTTTACATTCCACATAGGTCCTTTACAGTACAAAAGCGTTCTTCTTATTTTAAAAAAGTTCTTCACATTAGGAAACAAATCAATCACTGACTTCAAATGGTTTTGTCACTACTGTGAAAACTCTAGTTAACTTTCTCTGAACGTCCCACAAAAGCAAATGCTGTTTTGTATGCATTGATACATTTTCATAAATTTACAATAATATTATTCAATGTTTGTATTAGTATTATTGAATATTTTTGTTAAGCAAGAATATATTGACATTTTGGCATATTGTTACAAACAATTAAAACTATGCTACTTGCTCAAACTATGTATATACAATTATTCAGTTTTTTGGTGCAACTTAATTGGTTTTTGTTTAATCTACTTACATTGTAAAATTTTAAGTTAATTGATTTGTGTTGGGACAACATTTTTTACAGTGTATGTAAAAATATTAAACAGTGTTTATACTGTATTTTAATTCATTATTCAGCCTCTGGGATCACAAGAGAGCTATTATTAAATCATTAAAACCCCCTAATCCTTTTAATTCTAGTGCTTTTTTATTAATTTTTATTCATCATATATTAATAAATAAAACATATTTGTTTGACAGTTTTTGACCAGAACCATGCAGGACAGAATAGCTGATTTTAAAGAATGCAGTTGACCTTAGAATATTTGTTGTAATAAATTATTACTGTGGATACAGCTCAAAAATATGTGCATAATTAAAATAAAGATCTAATAATGAACAGCCTTGGGTTAACCTCTAAAACTAGATGGATGAGGGATGCCCGTCATTGTGTCTATATCCGTTGATTAACACTATTGAACCGGATGAATCCTCAATCAATGGTCTTTCCTGCAGCATATCACTTCAAAAATCAATGTTTTCTCTTCTGTTGTGTCCATTTCTCCGTTCACCATTTCAACCCCCCTCTCCTTTTCTCTTGCCCCCAGGATTCGGCCTGTTCAGCGGACAGAGTTCAGTAAGTGGTTTCCCCCTTTTTTTCCTGATTGGTTATTTCAGACTATTGATTTTGCTCTTATTCCAGAGCTTTCCCCATTTTACTTTGCTCGGTTTCCTAAACTTGGTCATCCAGCTTGAGCTGAATTGATTGCTTCTATTTTTATGTATGGTTTTGGTGCACAGTCAGAGCAGAGTCATGATTTTTTTCATGTTATGAGTGATTTATGCTTTATGGTGGCTCAGTGGTTAGCACTGTCGCCTCATAGCAAGAAGGTCGCTGGTTCAAGTCCTGGCTGGGCTGTAGGTGAATTTAATAAACTAAATTGGTAGTGTAGGAGTGTGTGTGTGAATGTGAGAGTGTATGGGTTGCGGCTGCATAAAACTTATGCTGGATTAGTTGGCGGTTCATTTTGTTGTGGTGACCCTACTGAAAAAAACAGCTTAAACCAGCCTAGGCTGGTTGGCTGGTTTTAGCTGGTTGACCAGCCTGGTTTTAGAGGGTTTTTTGCCATTTGCAGGCTTCCAGCCTGGTCTTAGCTGGTCAGGCTGGAAGATGACCAGCTTAAACCAGCTTGACTAGCCTAGCCAGGCTGGATGCCCAGCCAAAACCAGATATCTCCAGCTTAAACCAGGCTGGACAGGCTGAAAATGGCCCAAACCCCTCTAAAATCAGGCTGGTCAACCAGCTAAAACCAGCCATCCAGCCTAGGCTGGTTTAAGCTTGATTTTTTCTGCAGGGGACCCATGACAAATAAGTAACTAAGCGGAAGGAAAATAAATGAATGAATGTATGTCCCGGTAAGAAAACATCATAAATAATTGCAAATCCACAGACGGCAGTAATTAAACCCTTAGGAACAACTGTGTTTGGAAGTTCACAGGACTGTGTTCTCTATAATCCTCTTTGGAATTCTCTCAAATGCACAGTTATTTCTATGTACAGGTTCCGTGTGGGCCTACTTATTTCTCACTACTCTTGAGTACTTTTAATCACACCGAGTACTGTTCAGAATAGATACTTTTTATGACAAGTAATAGTACATTTACCGGAGTATGAGTTTTCAGTACTCTTCTCACCACTGATTGCAGGTTACTGGAGGAGTACAACAAAGAGCTGCACGAGAACCTGTTGCAGATGGTGGCGTGCATTGAGAACATGGAGACAGAACTGCAATGCACCAAGATGGAGTTGGTCAGCCTTAAAGAGAAATACAGAAGGTCTTATATAAACTTCAGACATGTTTCTGCAAAAATCGAATGAATAACTCTGACTGACTCTGTCAATCTCTGTTCACTGTGTGATTTGCAGGCTTCAGGAGAGCTATTCTATTTCTCAACAGGCAAACGGTGTCCTGGAGCAAAAACTCAAATCTTCGGTAAGAAAAACTAGTAACTAATCAGAAAGTCTGATGCAAACTAAGAACTTTAGTTTTAAATGATATAATACCTTTGATGAAAAATAATGTTTTATAAGCTGTTTGGACAGAACTGTGTGTAGGTATAGTGTGTCCACAGTCATATTGGGGTGATAGAAAGAGATTAAGTTCCTTTTTTAAAACTTCCTAATGTTAAAATAGGCTCCAAATCCCTCCCATTTTGAGGCCCACAGCAATGTGACGTGCGTTTTCTTCACCCACCGAATTGATTGACAGCTGCGTATTAACATGTCTCCATAGTAACACGTATAAATATATCAACAAGACAGGACGTGCGCAAAGCTAGTGGAATTAAAAGATCTGTGCAGCTCTCTGTGATCATCAATCATTAAATGTGGTCAGGAATGAGTTTTAAAGTTTAAAATGTTTTAAAACTGTGCATGTGTGTAATGAATTACAGCGATTTACTTCAGCTTTACTTCACCACCACAGCCGCATGTCAGTACAATTATAAAAGACAACGCTTCAATCCCGGTTTGTGGACGTTAAATCAGGTTTATTTGTACATTAACATAACGGATATCCATACAGCAGTGGAGATTAACGTGTGTCCTTTCACATTTCTCGTGCAAAAAGAGTGCAAAGTTAAACACGCGCGCTGCATATGTGTGTGTGCATGAACTTTGTAACAACATTGGACCCTATCATACACTCAGCGCAATGAGGCGTGTTTCCACAATATGTTGCTTTCTCAGACCAACACAATCTTATTTTACACGTTTTCTGCCACGTTGTTTAAATAGCAAATCTATTTGCGCCACTTTGTGGACTCTTGGGTGTTCCTGTCTAGAAAAGAGGTGTGTTAAGGCGCATTGTTAGCGCATTGCAACTTTGAGGAACTAAAATAGACTCTTCAATAGACCAGCTTAAAGCAGGTTTAAAGTCCAGAGCAGAGCGCGTCAGTTGTGCAAAAAAAAAAAAAAAACATGCCGAATGTGCAGCAATACACACATATCTTTACAAATGGAAAATAATTAAAGGATTAAAATATTACGAAAAATTATTACTTTATACATGAATTTAAAAATAGAATTTTAGTTTATTCATGACAATTGCTTTTGTATAATGTTATTATTATTAGCAGTAATCTTTATTATTAGCATTTATATATTTTTTTTTTTATTAAACACAAGCTTAGATTTGCCCACATTTCAGTTTTTGGAACATATTGGGCACAGCATGTGTGTTTTAATAAATCTCAGTGTTTTGACCACACTTCTTATTATTGTTCATTTATTAGTTTGCTGTAAATTAGAACAGAATTTACAAATAGTTTTGAAACAAATCTTTGTGCTTAACAAATGGAATTAATTATGTAGGCTAATCGAGGTCTTCAGTGGAGTGAACAACGTTTCCTTATCCACAAAAGAGAGAAAGAGAAAGTATAGGAGGAGTATTGGAGAAGCCTCGTTCTTTATCATCGGGCTGCAGATGATCTGTTTAACTGTTTTCTCGCTAGTGAACACACCCATAACTCATTAAGAGAATAAGCACAACTCTGTTAGACCATGGTGCAGAGCGTATTTTTCTGTCCTGAAAATAGCAAAAGTGGATTCGGACACGCCTTAATGCTTTTGCGCTATGCGCTTTAGACTTTAGCCTTAGACTTTTAGCCTAGACCGTTAAAATAGAGCCCAATGTGTGTGACTCATCGTTGCAGAAAGGCTTGAATTAACTCCACAACAAATACATCACATAATCATTGGCAAAGTTCTTACTGTAGGATTTCTCACAAACATTATGTGAGATCTGCTTCCTTTGTGTCTGTCACTGTGCTGTTTATCTGACGCAGCTGAGGCTGAGACCGAGGCACACTCTGACAGACACATGGAAATGGTGGGCGGGGATAACAAGCATTAAAGGCACAGGCAACAAAAACAGCTACAGTGTGTTCAGAGCAGAAAATTCCAACATTCTGAAAGCTATAATAAATAATGTGAGGGGTGTTTTTCAGCTGAGAATTTACAGACACATTCTGGAGACACAAAAGACTTTTCTTGAAACTTGAAAAAGGGGTAAATTAGATGCCCTTTAAATATAATTTCAGTGAAAGAATGGGAATGTCAGCTAAATGATTGATTATTTCAAAGCAACACCCAACAAACACGTTAGCAACAACCTAAAATATCTTAATTTTAATTGAAAGACCATAAGGATGCCTATTTAATGCATTTTTATTTAAAAGATAGTTGAAATTATCCGTATATATTATCCATATCCGTATTATAACATAAGTTTTCTGTATTATACATTGAAAAAATGATATGACAAAAAGTTCAATTCCTATTTTAACAAGTTATTCAGGTTTCAACTTACTTTTTTAGACTTTAACTTAATATTTTAAGTAAATTTTATGTAAGTTGAGATGATGTCAAAAGTTAGTTTCATTCAACAACAACAACAAAAAAATTAAAGGTAGCAATATTTTATTAGGCGGCATGGTGGCTCAGTTGTTAGCACTGTCGGCTCATAGCAAGAAGGTCACTGGTTCAAGCCTCGACTGGGCCAATTAACACAGTTAACATTTATGTTGGCTACCCCACTGCGCCCCATATTAACAGCAATATCACAGATTTTTTGGTGTTGTCATGGATGTTTTTTACATAAACTACACCTGTGAACTATGCAATGTTTTTCAGACCTTATGTCTTATTGATTACAGCATCTGCTTTCCCTTCTGCTGTGCTGTTAAAAATGCAGATGAAAAGACATCTACAGACACACTGCCAGTTATTTGTGTTACAGCTTCTCTTTTTTTTACCGTATTTTGACAGGTAGACAGCTTGGGCTCTGAAAGGACGGTCCTCACACAGAGAATTGTGGATCTGACTAAACAGCTGGATTCAGCACAGAAGACCATCGGTTCTCTGGAAAACATCAATGTAAGCGCAACATGCAGACAGATGGGTCAATGACGAGAAGTCCTGAATACTGTCTGCATCAAATTAAATGAGCAAAAGTGATTTGATATGAAACTGAAGATAATTTATCAGCCTTTCAGTGAAATTTGAATTTTTTCCTATATTTTCTTCTGGAGAAAGTCTTTATTTTAGTTTGACTGGAATATATATATATATATATATATATATATATATATATATATATATATATATATATATATATATATATATATATATATATATCTGTAATGTTAAGGTCAAAATTACACTGTTAGACTTTGCTGCAAATTTACAGTAATTTACTGCAAAAACGCCCAGTTAAACCCATAAACATGGGCCACAAACGCCCACATGCATTCTTTACAGTTTATTACTGTAACATGTATTACATTGTGGTTCATTTAAAAACTTTTACAGTAGCTTACTGCATATTTGTAGTCAAGCAAGTACTCCAAGTGTATCTGGCTGCGGACTGCAAGTCAGGGGCGTAACATGAAGGTGGCGTAACTTGCAGTTATCGAGATCCCATTGAACCAAGCAAGACGTTACAACAAGATGTTGTTGGCAAGGTGGCAGAAATACATACCAGAGAACATTTTCAGCAAACGCTTTCATGTGTTTGCTCCAAATTTATCCATAACCAATTCATCTCATATAATATATTTTTTATATTTATTCTTTTGGCAACTCCACTTACTGACTTCTTCATCCGTTTTGTCATGACAGTTAGCCTACTCCGTGTCACACCCTGTGGTTGCAAGTAAAAGTACAATGGCGAGCATGTCAAGTACAAAAGCCTGCAGAACTCGAGGCTGTACGTGCACAGTGAGTGGAGTAGGTGTAGACATTATTAACTATGATGGTTGGGTTTAGGCTTGTGGTTGTTGTAGACGTTAATGTAGAAGCTAATAACTTAGATGTTTGGGTTTAGGGTTGAGGTAGACGTTAATGTAGAAGCTTATAACTATGATGATTGGGTTTAGGGTTGGGGAAGATGTAGATGTTAATAACTGTGATGGTTGGGTTTAGGGTTGTGGTAGTTGTAGACGTTAATGTAGACATTAATAACTATTATGGTTGGGTTTAGGGTTTGGGAAGGTGTACACACTAATAACTATGATGGTTGGGTTTAGGGTTGTGGTAGTTGTAGACATTAACAACTATGATGGTTGGGTTTAGGGTTGTGATAGCTGTAGATATTAATATCTATGATAGTTGGGTTTAGGGTTGTGGTAGTTGTAGTCGTTAATATCTATGATGGTTGGTTTTAGGGTTGTGATAGCTGTAGATATTAATATCTATGATGGTTGGGTTTAGGGTTGTGGTAGTTGTAGACATTAACAACTATGATGGTTGGTTTTAGGGTTGTGATAGCTGTAGATATTAATATCTATGATGGTTAGGTTTAGGGTTGTGGTAGTTGTAGTCGTTAATATCTATGATGGTTGGGTTTAGGGTTGTGGTAGTTGTAGTCGTTAATATCTATGATGGTTGGGTTTAGGGTTGTGATAGCTGTAGATATTAATATCTATGATGGTTGGGTTTAGGGTTGTGGTAGTTGTAGACATTAACAACTATGATGGTTGGTTTTAGGGTTGTGATAGCTGTAGATATTAATATCTATGATGGTTAGGTTTAGGGTTGTGGTAGTTGTAGTCGTTAATATCTATGATGGTTGGGTTTAGGGTTGTGGTAGTTGTAGTTGTTAATAACTATGATGGTTGGGTTTAGGGTTGTGGTAGTTGTAGTCGTTAATAACTATGATGGTTGGGTTTAGGGTTGTGATAGCTGTAGATATTAACATTTATGATGGTTGGGTTTAGGGTTGTGGTAGTTGTAGTCGTTAATTTCTATGATGGTTGGGTTTAGGGTTGTGGTAGTTGTAGTCGTTAATAACTATGATGGTTGGGTTTAGGGTTGTGGTAGTTGTAGTCGTTAATATCTATGATGGTTGGGTTTAGGGTTGTGGTAGTTGTAGTCGTTAATAACTATGATGGTTGGGTTTAGGGTTGTGATATCTGTAGATATTAACATTTATGATGGTTGAGTTTAGGATTGTGGTAGTTGTACACAATAATGTAAACACTAATAACTATGAAGTTTGGATTTAGAGTTGTGGTAGTTGTAGACGGTAATGTAAAAGCTAATAACTATGATGGTTGGGTTTAGGGTTGTGGTAGTTGTAGTCATTAATAACTATGATGGTTGGGTTTGGGGTTGTGGTAGATGTTAATGTAGACTTTGTAGAATTTATTCAATTCAATAGTAAATACTAAAAATAAAGGTTTTGTACTAGTAGTGTAAAATGTTAATAAATAACAGTAAAAGTACTGTAAAAAGTGTCATACTGTAAAAATAAAATGTGGAAAAGGGTAAAATGAAACTGCGCTAGGGCCCTGCTATGTAAAACGCATTTACAGGTGAGCTATTTTATTTATAGCTGTGCCTGTAGACTGAGGTATTTCAACAACAGCAACAACATCTTTTTCTCCCTCTCCACAGATTCCCTCACTGATCAGAGAGTTGTTGAAAAATCACCTAGATTCCCAGGAAGCTCTGGAACAGTTTATATGTCCTCGAACATCTACCGGACAACCTGACAGCAACCAAGCATCCGCAGCAAAAGGGGAAGCTTTTCAATGGCCACAGTCGTGCTCAGGTTTCAGACAACAGCTAGCCACTGCTTTTCAGCCATGGAAACATGAACAAGATCCATGGGCAGGACTAGAGGAGTTCACAGTTAAAGGAAGTGACTCACAACTTCCTTTTTCCTTTGCCGAAGATGTGCCAATCCACAAAACCATGGCAGAAACAAAGAGTCCAAGTCACCAAGTGCATCAGTTAGCTGTGAACACGGAGATCCACGTTTTCCCTCCAAACCCTTATAATGTAGAAGAGCTAAGACAAAGTAGACAGACAGGAGGAGAGGAAAGAAACCCTGCAGATGTCAGCTATTTCACAGCTCAGAGGCTGCTGAATGAGTTTTTGAAGCAGATTCCTCCTCCAGCGGATGATGAAGGCGGTGAGAAAGATATTTTTGAAACCAGAAAGTTGGCAGATGGAAAACAGTGAAGCTGCATCTCATACTGCGTCCTTAAAGTTGAATTTACCTCATGACTGTTAGTTAAGTATAGCTGCATCTCAAATGACACACTACACACTGTGTAGTGCACAAGCTTGGTGTTATTTTTTAGACAATGTTTAACCTTTACCAAATTAGATGACCTTGTCATGATTACAACTGGGCGACACGGAGGCTCAGTGGTTAGCATTATCGCCTCACAACAAGAAGATCACTGGTTCAAGTCCAGACTTGTCCAGTTGGCATTTCTGTGTGGAGTTTGCATGTTCTCACTGTGTTGGCATGGGTTTCCTCCGGGTGCTCCGGTTTCCCTCACAGTCCAAAGACATGCGCTATTAGGTGAATTGAGTAAACTAAATTGTCTGTAGTGTATGAGTGTGTGCGTGTGAATGAGTGTGTATTGATGTTTCCCAGTACTCAGTTGTGGCTGGAAGGGCATCCGCTGCATAAAACAGAATATTTGGCGGTTCATTCTGCTGTGGCGACCCCTGAAATAGAGATGCAAATTTTGAAGCCCTTCCCCTTCACACTCTGTTTCAAGGGCCAAGGGGATGGGGAAGGGGTATAGGGTACAAAAACAAAATTGGGATTGGGTCTTTGTGTTCACCATATTGTTGCATAAGTATGTGATTAGAGGCGCACATTACATTGCAACCCAGGCTCACTGGAAAAAAAATGTGCACAGGGCTAAACTTTTAAGAACTGAGAAATATGTTCTGGGGGCCAAGTTTTGTAGCAGATTTTGTTTTCACAAGAGGGTGCTGTGTACAGTTTTGACAATCGCAAATACATTACTGAGGCACGTTTCCTTAATTGTTTTCTATCACTCTCATTCATAAATTCCCTTCTGTGGCATCATTGCATGTCCATTGTATGCACACTAAAGAGCCTCACCGGAAGTATGAGGTCATTCAGGTACTTCTTCTGACCTACTGCTTTTTGAGCACTATGAATTTGGACATACTACTTGGCTCACATACTGTCTTTTAACTACTATAAAGTAGAGAAGTATGTGATTTTGGATGCAGCTTTAATTGTTTTTTTTAATGTTAAACTGTGCAAAAACTAAAGGAAGACTTTCAATACATCTCCTATTGCCAATATTGCAATAGGTATGCGAAGAACTCTTGGTCTGATGGCTCTTAGTTGGTGTAAGTTGTTGCTGTACAAGATGTACAAGATGTTGTATGTAAGTGTCTTTGTATTTACTCTACCATCTGGTTATGTGTATGTGTTTTATTTGCAGTTCAATAGTGTTCACACTTTGTTTTGTGTCACCTCTTGTGCAATTGATTTATTAAAGAGATAGTTCACCCAAAAATGAAAATTCTGTCATCATTGCTCATCCTTCACTTGTCCCAAACCTGCGTGAGTTTCTTTCTGCTGTTCAACACAAAAGAAGATATTCCACGCAATCTTACGGCAATTCGAAACCTTTTGATTTAGTGACTAATTCATATGACCTCTAACAATCTAATTCGTACACTTTTGTACGATTTGCTTATCACCCAATGACGATTAAGTATAGGGGTGGGGTTGGTTGCCACGCCTTCTTTTTAAAATTGTACATTTTTGTATGACTGAACTCATTTCACTGAACTCATTTGTACCAAAATGTACGAATTAGCCACTGAACTGCCTAAACGTACAATACTTATGTTTCCTCGTGAGATCAGGCTGGAAATTCCTATGAATGTTGAAAGGAGAAGCATATTGGCTTCCATTGTATTTTTCCATGGATGTCAATGGCTGCTGGTTTCCAACTTTCTTTAGAATATTTTCTTTTGTGTTCGACAGAAAAAAAACTTAAGCATGAGTAAATGGCGAGGACATTTTCATTTTTTGGGGAACTACTGTATCTACCATATGCTATCTGTACCTTAGTGTACACCAAATAAGTCCCCTTAAAAATGAAACTTAGTTCATTTCCAAGTGTACTTCGGTGTGGGTCCACTGCAATATATACTTAATGTGGTCCCAAACCATCCAAACGCACCAAAAACACAACACGTGGCAAAAGATATTCCCATAAAAAGACAGAATGATCATGTATCTCTTTTTTCTTGTTATAGTTAAATTGTTGCCCAATGCAGTTCAATACAAATGTCAAAAGACATCAGAAACACGTAGCTCCAGTGGCGAATGCAGCCGTACGGCTGTACGCACTGTGCGTACCTACCATGAGAGGATGGGAATTAATGCCGCTTATTTATTTGTTTATTTATTTATTTATGACATCATTTAAATTGAATATTAAGCAGTATACCCTACAGCTGCTTTTCCCTGACCCACCTCATTCTTACGAACATATTTTATTCATGAAAGTTATTAATTCATTGACCTGAATATATTAACCATCTATAATATAATTACTAACCCGTCGTCTAAAATCTTAAAATAATAAAATAGCCTATTATTTTATTCATGGCTAGAGCTTGATTAATTTGATTGACATTCTAGGCAATGAGACCTTTACTTTTCCTGACTGAATGTGAGTTTGTTCCATGCAATGCTGTATTTTGGTGGCACAAAAACTTGTTCTGATCCGGGAGAGTACTTTACCAACAGCTACATGCACTGCTGAAAGACTTTTTTCTTCTGCGCATCAAATAACGACAGAGTCATCAACATTCACAATCCAATACACCTTATATCCATGAAACACGAACTTGCAGAATCTTTGAACAATGAGAAAATAGTTGCACTTTTTAATTCAAAGCCCAAATGGCTTGTTTTGTAATTCAATGCCGGCTATACCACCTGAAGGACGATAACTGCGTGTTGTAATGTAGTCGACCGTCACTGGAGAAAGTCAAATCTTTCTTTAATATTTTGGACTTTTGTTTGAAAGCTTTAGTGGCACTGTAGCTGTCCAAGCTAATGTTGTTTGATTTTAATTATAGCCTATAAATGCACCAATAGACAAGTCAAAGGAATAAATGAATGAATAAAATAAATACGGATTCTTAAATGTTAATATTGTTTTTACTCAAAAAACAATACAAAATAAAAAATAATTTGGTTGGACATTAATAGGGCCATGTATCATGTTTTTGTGGTTTTTTTTGTTCTCTGTGATCTTTAAAACATACTGGGTAGCTATGCAAAATATTTTCTAAAATGTCAAGCAGGAATTTGTCTATAGCTTAATTATGAAGTCAATAACTATTAAAAATAGCAAAAATAAAAGTAGAAAAATACAAAGATACAAAGATAAAAAGAGCAGCATTTTGCTAAATATAATAGTGCTTTATATGCTTTTTATCCTGCTATGTTTTTTTTTTTCATATTCGGTATTCAATGCTGAATACTGAAAGAAATAACAGCCATTGCTTAAATGGTTATTTACCATCAAAAATAATATTTTAGATCATTATAATACCTTAGAATAAAATCCTGCAGGCGCCCCTGTGTAGCTCTGTCATATATTTTTCATATATTATCTGTCAAGTGCTTTATGCGTTCTTAAAAATGCCCACCACAAAGATTGTTTTTGTACAGATGTTTAGTAGGCGTATTCTTTTTCTTTTTTCTTTTTCTTTTTTTTGTATTTTTTATGTCTAAAAATGAACCAGAACTAATTCACTATTTTCATTTTTGATGCAGACTGATATGTAAATTACATTACGTTTACCAAATAATGTTCATGTGTCTTTTTATTGTATAAACTAGCATTAGGAAAGCGTTTTACTTATTCCTATTCTGAAATGTGTATCTGCTGCTGACAAAATGTAAATAATTCCAAGAAACAGAATCTAGATCATTTCTTCTAGCATGCGAATAAGCCAAATAACTGATTAGTGAATACCCTTGTATATTTATTTATTAATAAAGTATTGTCAGCAAATTTGCTCTATGTTTGTGTATCATTTAGATATGTTTATTTTATGTTGCTTGTTATATAGAACAGTTGGCATTTCTGTGTGGAGTTTGTATGTTCTCCCCGTGATGGCGTGGGTTTCCTCCGGGTGCTCTGGTTTCCCCCACAAGTCCCCAATATGTGCTATAGGTGAATTGGGTAAGCTAAATTGTCCGTAGTGTATGTGTGTGAATAAGTGTGTATGGGTTTTTCCCTGTGATGGGTTGCGGCTTGCAAGGCATCTGCTGCTAAAACATATGCTGGATAAGTTGCCAGTTCATTCTGCTGTGGCGACTCCGATGAATAAAGGGACTAAGCCGAAAAGAAAATGAATGAATGAATAAATGACTACACACACACACACACACACACACACACACACACACACACACACACACACACATATATATATATATATATATATATATATATATATATATATATATATATATATATATATATATATATACATATACATATATAAATATATATGATTATAAAGCGCACCGGGAGGCACACCGGGAGAGAGCCCTGAGCGTGTGAGATCCTCGAGCCCTGGGCTCCTCCTGTTGCAGGGGCAGCGGGGGGTATGAGTTTAGGTAGGTCTCAAGAAATCCCCTGATTGATAATAGTAGATGTAGATTATGAATGCTATAGAGTGTGAATACTGGATTCAACGCTTGTCTATGATGTCGATTTAATTTTGCCAATTTACTTATGTTGAGAGAGTCCGGGGAAAACCCACGCAAACATGGGGAAAATGTGCAAACTCCACACAGAAATGCAGACTTGGCAAGGTAAGATCTGAACCAGTGACATTCTTGCTGTGAGGCAATGATGCTAACCATTGGGCCTCCGTGCTGCCCTGACGAGGAAATGGGAGGAATAAGGGTGGAAGGGTGGATTCTTCAAGACAAAGATGACTAAGGTAAGACACTCTGGTTATGTATAACCAGTTGTGCTGAACTTTAATTAGATATTAGATATGTACAAGTGTTTACTCATTGTTTTTGGAACCAAGGTGTGCAGTATGAAATGTAATCTTATTATTGTTTTTATATGTATGTAACTTATTTATCTATTTTTAGTATGGAGAGCTCTGCTGTGACATGTGAATTTCCCTCCGGGGATTAATAAAGTCAAAACTAAACTAAACTAAACTAAACTAAACTAAACTAAACTAAACTAAACTAAACTAAACTAAACTAAACTATAGTGATGTAGGAATCATCTGGTTGGTGAATCATGCATTAGCTAATGAGGACCAGCTGCTATCAATCATAAGCACGCGCTCCTCTCGAAATTATTTTATGTATAAACTTCACTTAACAGAGCAAGGAAATTTTCACAGTATGTCAGATAATATTTTTTCTTCTGGAGAAAGTCTTATTTGTTTTATTTCAGCTGGAATAAAAGCGGTTTTAAATTTTTTAAACACCATTTTAAGGACAAAATTATTAGCACCTTTAAGATATATATTTTTATCAATAGTCTACAGACTACTAACAAAAAACTGTTATATAACAACTTGCCTAATTACCCTAACCTGCATAGTTAACCAAATTAACATAGTTAAGCCTTTAAATGTCACTTTAAGCTGTATAGAAGTGTCTTGAAAAATATCTAGTCAAATATTATTTACTGTCATCATGGCAAAAATAAAATAAATCAGTTATTAAAACTATAATGTTTAGAAATGTGTTTAAAAAAATCTTCTCTCCCTAAAATTTGAGGAAAAAAAAAAATAAACAAGGGGGCTAATAATTCTGACTTCAACTGTATATAGTCTTAGGCCGGGGTAAAATAATCATTAATTAATAATCAGTCAATGTTATATTTGACAAGATTAACAAACCCCTTGAAATAAATAAAGCAATTCAATCCAGTCCATCTTTTGGGCTTTATCTTTGTCATAAACAGATTAAAGATATATTTTCTGTTTTTGTCTGCCAGTTCTTTAATGTTAGAGAAACTTAACTTTTTGGGCAGTGAAAGGCAGGGAATTTGAGATTTGGCTTAGTGAGAACCCTGTATTACTTCTAAAAGGTACAGTTCACCCAAAAATGACAATTCTGTTATACTCACAATTCAATTTTAAAAAAAAAAATATTCTCCTATTAAACACAAAAGGAGACATTTTTAAGAAAATAACTGTACCCATTAACTTCCATAGTATTTGTTTTTGCTACTTTGGAAGTCAGTGGTTACAGGTTTCTAGCTTTCTTCACAATATCTTCATTTATGTTCAAAAGAAAAAAGAAATACGCATACACGTTTGGAACCCTTTGAGGGTGATTGAATGAGTACATTTTAATGTTGGGGTGAACTATCCCTTTAATGAATCCTTAACAATCCTAATGAAAACTGAAATGTTCTTTGGGAACCTAAAATACACTACTACCTGGCAAAAGTCTTGTTGTCGATCCCAGTTGCAAGAGCAACAAATAATAACTTGACTTCTAGTTGGTCTCAATCATCACAATACTGCAGAAGACCTACTGGAACCTGCATGGACCCAAGAATCTCACAGAAAGCAGTCAAGTTTGGTGAAGGAAAAATCATAGTTTGTGGTTACATTCAGTATGGGGGTGTGCGAGAGATCTGCAGAGTGGATGTCAACATCAACAGTCTGAGGTATTGAGACATATACCCATTACATTACAAACCACAGGAGAAGGCACATACTTCAGCAGGACAGCGCTCCTTCTCATACTTCAGCCTCCACATCAAAATTCCTGAAGGAATCAAGGTGCTCCAGGATTGGCCAGTCCAGTCACCAGATATAAACATTATTGAGTTTGTCAGGGGTAAGATGAAGTAAGAGGCATTGAAGATGAATCCAAAGAATCTTGATGAGCTCTGGGAGTCCTGCATGAACGCTTTCTTTGCCTCCAGATGACTTTATTAATAAGTGATTTGAGTCATTGCAGAGATGTATGGATGCAGTCCTCCAAGCTCATGGGAGTCATACACAATATTCATTTTTATCCACTGCAGCATGACTTTATGTTCTATACTGTACATTATTTCTGTTAAGTGACAAGACTTTTGTCTAAGCAAAGTCAGACCTTACTGTCGAACTAATTAAAAATCAAGACATGATCATATTTTATTTTGGTAAAATAAGCATAATCTAGAGGCCTTTGGCTTTCATATCAGGCACTTCTGATACCAAATGATCAACTAGAAGTTATTATTTTTTGTTCCTAAAACTTGGATGGGGACAATACTTTTGTCAGGTATTGTAGTTCTTCTTTGACATCACTGTGAAACCCTTCACATAAACCCTCTTGGATACACAACTGAGGTTAAAAAGAGGCTCACATGGTTAAACAGTCCATTCCATACCTGTCCTCTTCACTGTTTCTTTAATTTTCACAGTTTCTCCATCCATTACACTGCATACCTCCAGTCGAACCCCTCCCTCCACCACCCCCTCTAGACTTGTGGTCCAAGGGCAGGTTTGCTTATAGAGGACACTGGCCTGGATTCTCATTGGTGGAGATGCTCTAATAGGATCAGACATGAGGACAGGAGATTATGACACTCAAGACATAATTCTCTATATCATATTTTTAAGCACTAGTCAAAATGGCTGCCAAACTGTAGGAGGCACATTGAAGGCTCAGGGTTTGAAAGAAAGGGCACTCAAACTATCTCAAAGGTAATTAATATTTAATTACTCAAATATAAATCTAAAGTTTTTTTCATCTCATATGCATTGCAATATGTCTTAAAGAGGGATAGTTCACCTAAAAATGAGAATGTACTAGCTATTAACAAGTGGTTCAAAACCTTTATAAGCGCAAAGGTTGATATTTTAAAGAATGTTGGAAACTGGTAACCATTGAAATCCATAGTAGGAACAAAAAAAAAAATACTATAGAAGTCAATGGCTGCCACTTTTTAACATTCTTCAAAATATCAGCTTTGGTGTTTAACAGAAGAAAAAGAAACTTAAACAAGTTTTAAGTAATTAGATGATGAGAAAATACTGAATTTTCATTTGTGGGTGAACTGTCCCTTTAAAAAGTACCTTGTAGATGGTGATACTATGTTGCATCTAATACTTCTGCACACTTTGTTGATAATACGTTGCATTGCAACTATATGTCAACTCATTTTTATTAGAATATTAGCATACTATCTGTTTAATAACTGCTGATTCTGCCCCAACAACATATTCTCATGACTATAAGAAACTTTGCAGGTACATATCAACTTACGCTAACCCTATAACCCATCTACTAATACTCTAATAAGAATTAGTTGGCATGTAGTCGCAATGTAAATCCTAATCAGGGCCAGACAGTTTCTGCTGACATTTTTTTGCTAAATATTTAGTAAATAATCAGCAGATTGATGCGAAGTTTAGTAACTAGTAGCATGAAATAAAAAAACATGAACTATTATTGAAGGTTTACAATGCAAATCCAATTAGCCAAGGCAAGTTATTTATATAGCACATTTCATACACAACGGTAATTCAAAATGCTTTACATAAACAAGAATAAAAGAAACAAGTATAATAAATAAAAACAACAAAGAATATATATTTTTTACAAACAAATTAAAAAGGTTTTAAAGGAATAAAAATATTTAAATTGATTTGTTTGACAAAGCAAGTCTCTTATACAGTACAGTATATCTACTAAGACTTTTTTGATTACTTTACAAACTGTATTGCAAATAAATCATATAAACATTTGCATATTAGTCAATAATATTACTGAAATTAATATAAAAACTGAACAAATATATATTTACACACATATAATAGACTGTGTGCATGTAGATTCTGTGTGGGCCTACTTATAATCAACAAAGTGTGTTAAAAGGGCCTTCAAAATCAAGTAATATGCCATACTCTTAGACCTATAAGAGAATTTACCTGAGAAGGAATGATTATTTGCTGAGCTGTATTAAATTCCTCTTCTCCCTCTGTCCCGGAGCAGCATGGTGTTGTTAAAGCTCAAGTTCCCCTTCCAGAAGCGGGTGCGTTTGGCCCAGGGGCTCTGGCTGCTCTCATGGGTGGCCATGTTCTCTGGTGCTGTCACCTTCGCTACGGGGGTCTTCCTCAAAACTGAGCTACATCGCAGATCAGAGGTAATGAAAATCTTCATTCGTGAGCCAAGAAAGAACCTTAGAATAAATAAATGTGATGCTCTATATGTAGATGCATTTGTTTGTTTATCAAGACCATGAATGGAAACATAATGAACAGCAGTCTCTGCTATCAGGAACAGTCCCAGATGCACTCAAAAAATATTTATTTTAACTTGTTCAAACTACTTAATTAAAATGAGCATAAACAACAAAATTATTGAGATTTCACTGGGACAACTTAATTTTTTGTGTTCAATCCATTATAATTTGTTAAAAGTGTTAGGTTAACTTAATCGATTTGTGTAGGGACAACACAGATTAATTTGTGTGGAACCCTGATTTTTTACAGTGTAAACTCAAAAAGCATATTTTTGGTTGCTTGTTCAAGCTACTTATTTAAAATGAGCTAAATAAACACAATTCTTAAGGTTTTGTTGGGACAACTTGGTTGGTTTATGTTCAATCCACTTAAATGCATAAAAAATAATGCTAACTCAATGTCTTCATGCTGTCCCAACACAAAAAATTAAGTAAGCTTAAGTTAACTTCATTTGAACAAATTTAAGTGGATTAAACTGAAAACTATTAAGGTGTCCACCCAAAAATCTCAAGAATTGTGTTGTTTCAACTTATTTTATATAAGTAGTTTGAACAAGTTATTTTTCAAGAGTATATGAAATATGATTTATGGCAATATTTTCATATTACATATACAAGTTCATATTTGTTTTTTTACATACAATACATGCCAATGGGTGTTTACATATTCATTTACACCACTGGAATTACAAATATGTACCTATGTTCATATATATTAGCTATAATTTAACATATGCGTTCATATATGGCCATATAATTACATCTAATATATTTGAACATATACTTATTTGTAATTCCCAATGGTCCGTTTTACAATATTGTAAAATATTTCATATTTACAGTTGAAGTCAGAATTATTAGCCACCCTTTAATTCTATTTTTTTTAATGTTTCCCAAATGATGTTTAACAGAGCAAGGAAATTTTTACAGTATGTCTGATAATATTTTTTCCTCTGGAGAAAGTCTTATTTGTTTTATTTCGGCTGGAATAAAAGCAGTTTTAAATTTTTTTAAACACCATTTTAAGGACAAAATTATTAGCCTCTTTAAGCAATTTTTTTCGATAGTTTACAGAACAAACCATTGTTATACAATAACTTGCCTAATTACCCTAACCTGCCTAGTTAACCTAATTAACCTAGTTAAGCCTTTAAATGTCACTTTAAGCTGAATAGAAGTGTCTTGAAAAATATCTAGTCAAATATTATTTACTGTCATCATGGCAAAGATAAAATAAATCAATTATTAGAAATGAGTTATTAAAACTATTATGTTAAGAAATGTGTTGAAGAAAATCCTCTCTACATTAAACAGAAATTGGGGAAAAAATAAACAGGGGGCTAATAATTCAGGAGGGCTAATAATTCTGACTTCAACTGTATGTTTGCCATGGATATGTGAAAGCCAAATATAAATGTGTATGACATGTGTAATTTGATTTCTATATGGGTAAGGACTGTCTTTGTTTTCACACTAAACCAATGTTTTACTAGGTAACATTTATTTAATAACTGATATTTATAACACACAATGAATGATTTGTCCAGTGCTATATGTATGATACTACTTTCATTTACCCTTTATACTGTCAACACAGGTATAACAGGCCTAAGCTTTGTCTTGTTGAGAGGAATAATCTCACATAATCTGAGGATTGGCACTCAGATAAGGTCTATAGTGTGCACCATTACCTGAGCCTGTGTTTGTAATGAAGTCAACAAACCTTGCAATGAAACCTGATAGTGATTGGAAAGAGCTTTTTGAGAAGTTATTAAGGGATAGACTTGCATGTTTAACATTGAATGCATTACAATGTGTAATTTCTAGAACATTCACTTAATGCTTTTTACAGGTATGGGATATTTATAAGAAATATAAAAAATAGGCATTATTTAGTCATGAATCAACAGGCAGTTGTGTATACAATATGTTACACTGGTACTCAAAACATGTCTAAAATTTTCCATTTTCAATAAAATTTTGAAAATTAAAATATTTAAATAATCAGATATGATCATATCTGGCTGACAATTATTTGATTATCTGGAATCTGAGGGTTTAGAGAAAAATATATATTAAGAAGTTTGCTTTATTTATAGCGGTTCATTCCACTTTGGCGACCCCTGATGATTAAAGGGACTAAGCTGAAAGAAAATGAATGAATGAAATTTGCTTTAAAATTGTATAAATGAAGAGCTTAGCAATAAAGGTTACCAATGAACAATTAGATGTTGATATATTTACAGTGGAAAGTTTACAAAATATCCTTATGCAACGTCTTTACCTAATATTCTAATGATTTTTGGGGTGGTGGGGTGGGGTGTTGACTTATAAAGACATTGCTCAGTTTCCAGCTCATTTCCAGAGTAACCTATTAATAACATGGATGGATGTATAGAATGGGAAAAGACTAATAGACTGATGGATGGATGGAACCAAAAAAGATGGATGGATAAATGGAACAGAAAAACTATAGATGGATGGATAAATGAAACAGAAAAATTATAGATGGATGGATGGATGGATGGAACCAAAAAGATGGATGGATGGATGGATGGATAAATGGAACAAAAATTATGGATGGATGGATGGATGGATGGATGGATGGAATGGAAAAATTATGGATGGATGAAACAAAAAATGATGG
>NC_141034.1:49985000-50072500 GCF_052040795.2 Danio rerio
ACCAGGCCGCTGTTTCCAGAAGGAGACTATTGACCGTCTGCAGATTGAGTTCCAGTGCTGTGGAAACACCAACTACAGGGACTGGTTTGAGGTGCAGTGGATCAGCAACCGCTACCTGGACTTCACATCCAAGGAAGTGAAGGAGTGAGTCCAAAAAGATCACCTCACACTCTTGCGCCTTTTCTTACTTCAAATTTTTTTTCTCATTTCTAGTCCAAATATCTAATAACCTGTTAAATCAAGAAGCATTTTCTAGACAAGCAAAACATATTGTATTGTTTTAAAAAATATTATGTCAAAAATTAAACTGTTTCTAGACACAAATAGCTGTGTCTGGATTCAGAAAGTAACACAGCACTGTTTCTGTTACACTGAAGGTTTTAGATAATTTTTTTTCACAATCAGTGGATTGTAAGAGTTATTGCACTGCTCTTGTTCTTGATCTTTCAAAGACACTTGACATGGTTGATCACAGACTTTTTAATAGACCAATTACCAACCTATGTCCCACATGACGTCACACGGGTCCCCGGTTGCAAAAAACAGACAGGCTGCAATGGGAAAGATGTCGTGTTTTGCGGTAGGATGCCGAATTCGAGTCCAAAAACAGAAAACTTAACTTTTACCATCCACCACACACTGCTTTAATACCGACTGCAGACGTCTTTGGCTAAATGGGAGCTGAATGAAGTAAGGAGCTAATTAGAAATGCTGGACTCTGCAGTTCTCATGTCATATCAGGTCAGTTCACGCTATGCTGAGTCAGACACATCACTCGTTTTTGATTGCTGAAATTATTTCAGCAAAAACAGTTACATATGATGAATTAAACTGCGGACACTGAATGCTAAGAATGAAATGTGAAAGTTACGTTTATTAAGGTAAAGTTGGTTTTATATTCATACATTCATTCAGTGACAACTTGTGACACACTCCCTATATTGTTTACCACAGCACTTTGAATATTCGCTCTGAAATGAATATTGAATATTCGCTCTGCAAGTGTGATTTGAAAACAACATTAACACTGTTAATTTGACTGTGAACAATGTTGTACTTTGATAGTCATTGGCTGATGCTAATATGATTTCGCTATTTAGAGTTTGCAAATAATATTTTTTATTAAATTATATTATTAAGGAGAAAGTCTGAATGTGCGAATATAAAACCAACTTTACCTCTATGTGTTGGTTCACATACCCTGCCGTACAGGTGAAGTTCACTGTCAGAAAGCAGTTGTTTTGCGTGTTGGTGATTAATTACCCAGGCCTTGTATAACGTTAGCTCCGTCTTGTTTCCTTGTCTTTGGCTAGGCGGAATCTCGGTGTTTAGCTCTTGAATCTGGTCATCATGGAGCATTATTTCTTGCACATGACCACAAAGAACAAAATTGTTGGCATCTAAAGACTTGTAGACCTTTAACTTCTCTCTTGTAAAATCACTTGGAGCTTCAATGAGATTGTGTATTTCGGCCTGGATGCTTGGTCACTTCTTCTTATCCAATATTCATTGGGAGGGTGCTATCGCAAATGGAGCTGACAGATGAACGCCGCTCACTTTAACGTTAATTTTGCTGAATTACTGTGCTTGTCACTTGGTGACGAGCTGTTGTAATATGCTGTAAGCATTATGTTAATAATATATATAATATGTAAGTATATATCTTATTTCTAAGACAACAACAAACTCTGCACCGCATCTGATGTCATTCCCTCATTGTAAATGCTGGGGCTTCAGGTTGCTTTCTGCCACCTCCCTGCGCGCGCATCCTGAATGTTTACAAACATGTTAATTGGTCTATACCTCTTTAATACGTATTAGTATGTTAAACCAAGCTACCATTTGGTTTGGTAATTATTTGTCCAACAGAACACATTGTGTCCATATGGCCGGTTTGACTTCTTTATATTTAGAGGTGCTCAAAGGATTGCCGCAGGGATCGGTATTAGGACTTATATTATTTTCTATTAACATTAATAACTTGTGCGACAACCTTCCAAATGCCTTTTATCATCTGCGGAGGATACAGTAATTTATTGTTGCTCTCCTTCACTTGTTCAGGCCATACGATCTTTGCAGTCTGCTTTTCATATTGTACAGTCTCATCTTTAGGATCTAAAAGTGGTTTTAAATGTAGATAGATGTAAATAAAATTTTTTTTTAAGTTCCATCTCTTTGCAGAATTAACCATTAATTCAACAGTATCTGGATGCAGCCTTTATGATGCAATCTGAGACTGCATCACTCAGCGATGCAATGTCAGACACAATGCACTCAAATGGAGCTAGTGACTTCACTGTGACGGGTAGGGTTATGGGTGGGGTTAGGTGAGCCCATTAAAAAGCATTGGATTAATGCTTTAAACTCTTTTAATAACTTTAAACTCTGTTTATCACAGCGCTCTGAGGTTTGTTACAGGCTGTCGTAGACTAACTCACCATTGTAAACTCTATGCCAAAGCAGAGTGGCCTTTTCTGAATGTAAGACGGTATACCTACTGGCTGGCTCTGGTCTATGAGGCTCTTCTGGGTCTGGTGCCCTTGTTCCCTTCTTACAATGCATACGAAAAGTATTCATAGCGTTTCACCTTTTCCACATTTTTTTATGTTAAAGCCTTATTCTAATATGGGTTAAATTCATTTATTTCCTCAAATTCTACACACAACACCCCATAATGACAATGTGAAAAAAGTTTTTTGAAATGGTTGCAAATTTATTAAAAATAAAATAACTTAAAAATAACATGTACATCAGTATTCACAGCCTTTGCTCAATACTTCGTTGATGCACCTTTGACAGCAATTACAGCCTCAAGTGTTTTTGAATATGATGCCACAAGCTTGGCACACCTGTCTTTGGGAACTTTGCCATTCCTCTTTGCAGTAGCTCTCAAGCTCTATCAGGCTGGATGGGAAGCGACAGTGTACAGCCATTTTCAGATCTCTCCAGAGATGTTCAATAGGATTTAGGTCTGGGCTCTGGCTGGGCCACTTAAGGACATTCACCGAGTTGTTGTGAAGCCACTCCATTGATATTTTGGTGGTGTGCTTTAGGTCATTGTCCTGCTGGAAGATGAACCGCCGCCCCATTCTGAGGTCAAGAGCACTCTGAAGCAGGTTTACTTTCAGGATGTCTTAATTCATTCAGCAACGTCTGTACATTGCTGCATTCATCGTTCCCTCTATCCTGACTAGTCTTCCAGTGCCTGCTGCTGAAAAACATCCCAACAGCATGATGCTGCCACCACCATGCTTCACTGTAGGGACTCAAAAGAGTTCAATTTTTGTCTCATCAGACCAGAAAACTTTGTTTCTTTTGGTCAGAGAGTCCTTTTGGCAAATTCCAGGCGGGGAGCAGCTTCCGTCTGGCCACTCCACTATACAGGCCTGATTGGTGGATTGCTGCACAGATGGTTGTCCTTCTGTAAGGTTTTCCTCTCTCCACAGAAGAGCGCTGGAGCTCAGAGTGACCATCAGGTTATTCACCTCCCTGACTAAGGCCCTTCCCCCCTGATCACTCAGCTTAGATGGCCGGCCAGCTCTAGGAAGAGTCCTGGTGGTTAAACATCTTCAACTTACGGATGATGGAGGCCGCTGTGCTCATTGGAACTTACAGAGCAGCAGAAATTTTTCTGTAACCTTCCCCAGCCTTGTGACTCAAGACAATCCTGCCTCTGAGGTCTACAGACAATTCCTTTGTCTTCATGCTTGGTTTGTGCTTCGACATGCACTGTCAACCCTGGGACCTTATATGGACAGGTGTATGCCGTCTTTCCGGATGCACTGTAGGTCAAAAAGCCAGTATGCCTTATGTGCAAGTGAAACTTATAATTTGTCTGTTCCCTGGGTTCGATTTAAAAATAGGTAAGCGAGCCTTTAATCATGCCGTCCCCTCATCCTGGAACACTCTTCAGTCTAAACTAATAATGTCTGAGCTCATCCCAATCAAATCATTATGCTCTTTTTTAACAAACAACAACAGTCCATTTCTCAAAGTATGTGTTTTTATTGTAATGTGGTATAGCTGAATAACTAAACTGTATTTTTAATATTATCTTTACTTTTTATTTATTTATTTTTTTTCATAAGTCGTGTGTTGTGGACCCAAGGTCACCCTTGTAAATGAGATCCTGATCTCAATGGGTTTTTATCTGGTTAAATAAAGAAACATATGTGTAAAATAATCTGCCAATGGGGCCAGCAAAATGATCTTGTCTTTCCTTCTGACATAAGATTATTTTGCTGACCCCATTGGCCGCATATTTTGCTTGTTTTAAGGAAAACCTCGGTTAATTTTAGCATATCATTTCCTAAAACAAGACAACATGTTTTGCTTGTCTAGAAAATGCTTCTTGATTTAATCATTTTATATTTGGACTAGAAAAAGACAATAAATCTAAGTAAGTAAAGCATTCATTGCAGTGTGCTGATGCATTCAAATAAGGAAACATTTCAAACACTTCAAAGCATTTCGTTACCAAGGTTACGCAGAGTTCAGAATGTCATGTTCCGAAACGGATGTCAGGATGAAAGGTCGACCTTTAGTACTCACCAATCAATTCCTGCATTGATCACCAAGTCAATGTGCTTGTTAAGTTGTGACGTATGAAATGTTGTTTCCGGTTCCAAGCCTCTACTCATTTGAATTGAAAAGACAACAACAAAAACACTGTTTAGTTATATTACACATTAAAAGTAATCTTTTACAAACAGGTGGTGTACATCACATTATCCAAATCTGCTGTATCCACCCTACTAGTGGGGAGGACAAACCTGCAAAAACAATAAATACATATGCAAATAAATAAATAAATAAATAAATAAATAAATAAATAAATAAATAAATAAATAAATAAATAAATAAATAAATAAGTAAATTCCTGCATAAATAAAACAATAAATAAATATGAAACAACAAATAAATAAATATAAAAATAAATAAACAAATGTAAATCTACAAACTCTTGCATAAATAAAACAATAAATTAAAAATACGCAAATAAATAAATGTACATATAAATTTACAAATTCCTACATATATAAAAAAATAAATGAATAAATATGCAAATAAATAAATAAATGAATAAATCTACAAATTCCTGCATAAATAAAACAATAAATAAATAATTGATAAGTTCTAATAGCTACAATACAAATAAAAGCATATGGAGGATAAAAACCAGCAAAAACAATAAATAAATAAATAAATGTGCAAATAAATGAATTAATAAATCCACAAATTCCTGCATAAATAAAACAATAAATAAATTAGCAAAAGAATAATAAATGTATACACACACACACACACACACACACACACACACACACACATACACACGCACGCACACACGCACATATATATACATATATACACACACGCACGTGCACACACACATATACACATATATATATAGATATACACACACACACACACACACACACACACACACACACACACACACATGTATATATATATATATATATATATATATATATATATATATATATATATATATATATATATATATATATATATATATATATATATATATATTTGTATATGTTTATTTATTTATTTGCTAATTTATTAATTGTTTTATTAAATACAAAGGCAGAACATTTTATAGGTAAGATTGGATTTTTTACATTTTTGTTACAAACTTTTGTGCTCAACAAGTAGCATTACTGATGATCATGCAAAAGTAAGCAAAGTAGCACCAACTCGCACTAAATTCTAGGCTTACACTATAGTTTTGTTGAATAAAATAAGCAAACAGTGTAGCTGAAATATAACAACAAGATGCTGCGGTGCTAGAAACTTGTATTATTGCCGACTAAGTGAATGAGTCGTTCATAACAGAGATTTATTTACAAACAAATTGCTCTCTCCATTACAATGAGAGGTGAAAGCTGGAGAGGAGGTGTGTTTCAGGAAACACATTAGATCAAATTTAACAGGGAGGGAGGATAATACATTTCCATGCACACAAACACACGCTCTTTGTCTGCAATGCCCGTGCACTCACTTATCCATTATTGTAGAAAAGTGATGCAAAAATGATCATTTTCGTCATTTAAAGAAATATTTGCATACGGACCACCGAAAAAACTCTTGATTATAGATATATGCATATATGTTTACATATCTGTGGGATGGGCAGTCCTCCACTGTACCATATTTGATGCAATGTTGGCTTACAACAACGCAGCATCTCTAAACAAACTTTTTTTAGAGTGTTAAGATCAGACTTTGTGACCCAACATTGGGTAAAATATGGACAAACCCATCAGTTGAGTTAAAAAATGTCATTGAAAAGTTTTTAACCCAACTGTTGGTTTGGCCATATTTATTCCAATGTTGGGTTACAACAACAACCCAGGATTTTTTTTTACAATTTTAGAGTTTTAAGAATTTTTTTTTTTAGTTTTGACGACAAACTTTAAAAATTCTGGGTTATTATAATCCAACTCTGGGTCAAATTATGAACAAACCCAACAATAGGCTTAAAAAATGTAATTTAAATGTTTTTTAATTAAACTTAAATGATTTTCCAAACCCATTATTTGACCCAATGTTGTCTCACAACAACCCAGCATTTTAAGAGTGATGTCAGAGTTAACAAGTGGGTAAACACAGAATCAAAAACTAAGAAATGGAAACCCATCTTTGACTCATATGTTTCTGTGTTCAATTTGTCCTTCAGTCGTGTGAGGAGTAATGTAGACGGCCGGTATCTGCTGGATGGCGTCCCGTTCAGCTGCTGTAACCCAGCCTCACCACGGCCCTGCATCCAGTACAGTCTCCTGGACAACAATGCCCACTACAACTACGAGTACCAGAGTGAAGAGCTGAATCTGTACAACCGCGGCTGCCGTCAGGCCCTCGTCAGCTACTACATGGGCTTAATGAACACCATCGGCCCGTGTGTTCTGCTTGTTTTTCTTCTCCAGGTATGAGTTTAGTAATGGGCTGAATGAGACAGAATCTTTGTTGTCCAAAAGGTCAGTTTTAGACCTGAAAGGGATAGTTCACACAAAAATGAAAATTATATAATCATATGTTGTCCCTTTATTTATTTCAAACCTTTATGAGTATCTTTTTTTTCTGTTGAACACAAAAGAAGATATTTTGAAGAATGCTGGAAACCAGTATTTGTTGTTCCTTGTAGTCAAGTGAATGGTTTCCCGCTTTGTTTAGAATATATTGTCTTGTGTTCAACAGAAGAAAGAAACTCATAAAGGCTTATAACCACTCATGGATGAGTAAATAGTGTGTAAATGTAAATGTTGGGGTGAACTATACCTTTAAATCTTTTGGTTTATTAATGGATTTTAAATCTGTTGGATATTTCCACGCTTTGTTCTACAACATTAATAATAGCCAGTGTAATTGTTTTGTTTTACAAACTGATGACATTTCTTCCAAATTGCATATAAACTTTTATAAAAAGACAATTGGTGAAATTTCCACAAAAGATTCTGTTTAAATTCATTTTAAGATGACACTGTTTCAACTTTAGAGGAATTAAGAAAATCAATATTACTGTAAAACATGCTTTCTGCCTTATTTTTTTAGTTGAATCAAATTAACTCCTCTGGTCATCTCAACGTACATCAGACACAAAACTGACCAAAATGTTAAGTTAAACTTTGTAAGACCAAAATAAATAGTTGAAACCTGATTATCCTATTAAAATAAGTTAAAGCAACATAATAATGTTGTCATGCCTATTTTCATATCATGTCTTGCAGTGTGGAATAACTAAATAATACTTGAAGCATTCATTATTATTGATCAATTGGCATTTTGCTACAAAAAGCCTTTAAAGTATTACATGTTTTAAAATTTTGAGGAAATGTTATTAACTCTTTATAAAATAAAACAGATGAATATTGTACTCAAGCACAAAACTATAAATCTAACATATCGAGAGAAACTGCAGTAATCCATGTACCGAATGTCTTTAAAAATGTCTGTCATTTACGTTATTTTTACTGTATATATACATAAAAATGCTTCTAGGACATCAAATATATATTTCAATAATGTTAAAAGCATAAAATATCACTGAAGTACATTTCAGTATAGATTAAAATATAAAGTAGTTCTTTTGAATTGTAATAATGTTTCACAACATTTTATTGTATTTCTTGAGCATGGTGAACATAAATATCTTACAGAAGCAAAACTAGAACAGTACTTATGAAGAAACACAATAATAAAAAGAGATAAAAATCTGTATGAAATGTGCAACAAGTAATGCTAACCACACACCGTATTCATAAAGCACAAAACTAATAAACAAATTAGCCAACTATTACATATTATATCTTTGTATATATATTTGTATATATAAGAGTTTCATGCACCATTTAGTCACCTTACAGAGCTACAAAATAATATTGAAAAAAGTTTGAACAATGTTTTTTTCACATAACATCAACTACAAATGTAAGTTTTTGTATAAACCTACATCAAAAAATTACTCTATATAAAAAACACAACAATAAAAAAGAAAAAAAAATCTGTGTTATATAGGCTATAGTCAGGTCTGTAGCCAACCTGCTAAAAGGCTTGGTTCTCTTTTTTTTAAATCAAAAATAACCTTTTCTACCTCATCATTTTCTATTTAATTATGCGATTTAAATGCATTTTAGTGACATTTTAAGCATTATTTTAAGCTGAATTAGCTTGTTGGATGGTCATAAAAACCACACTTTTTGTTCGACCAAATATATTTCCTAAAGATTTAGAAAAAAGAAAAATGAATACAGACTTATTTTTAGTTGTATTTTTAAAATGCAACTTTATTACATCATATATCATTAGAAAAACAGGAATCTGTTCAAATTTTAAATTAAAAACTATAGCCTATTGTCATTTATTAGGCAAATAACAAACTGGCCAGCACATTCTACTTTTCTCAATCAGAATTTGAATAATAATGATAATAATAATAATAATAATAATAATAATAATAATAATAATAATAATAATAATAATAATAATAATAATGATAATGAAAATGATAATAATAATAAAAATAATAACAACAACAACAACAACAATAATAGTAATAATGATAATGATAATAATAATTATAATAATAATAATGGGGCAATGCAGTGGCGCAGTAGGTTGTGATGTCGCCTCACAGCAAGAAGGTCGCTGGGTCGCTGGTTTGAGCCTCAGCTCAGATAGCATTTCGTGTGGAGTTTGCATGTTCTCCCTGCGTTCGCGTGGGTTTCCTCCGGGTTCTTCGGTTTCCCCCACAGTCCAAAGACATGTGGTACAGGTGAATTGGGTAGGCTAAATTGTCCGTAGTGTATGGGTGTGTGTGAATGTGGATGTTTCCCAGAGGGTTGCGGATGGAAGGGCATCCGCTGCGTAAAAGTGTGCTGGATAAGTTGTTGGTTCATTCTGCTGTGGCAACCCCGGATTAATAAAGGGACTAAGCCGACAAGAAAATGAATGAATGAATAATAATAATAATAATAATTTGAATCTTATTAATATGATAATAATAATGTAGCTTTACAATTTTTCCAGCCTCTCTTGTAAATAAGTACATTTGAAAATTTATAGATAACTACAATGGCCAAAATAGAGTTTAAATGAATTTTAATATGGGCCGGTTTTGGTGCTTCACGCCTTTTTATTTATCCTTTTTTGTTTCAAGAATAACGTCCAAGATTTAGAATAAATGTTACTTGCAAGGGCGGGTTCAACCAATAAGAAAGATAAGCTGCCGCTTAGGGCCCCAGGAAATCTGAGGGCCCCCAAATAAATACCTATAAGTATAAATTATACCTATAAATTAAATATAAAAAATTAAAAAAAAAATTTCCCGCAAAAATTAATCCCCCACTCTCAATCATGGAGAATTCCAGCAGTCAAATCAGGTAAAGATTTAGTTTTAAAAAACGAAATATTTTATATATAACTTTCAGTAGTGAATTCATTTTAAGAAAAACAATCATTTAAAAAGTTTGACAAGATGCTTTACATGTTGTTATTATTATTTTGCATTAGGACAAAATGTACAAAAGGAGTAATTGAGTGATTGAATTGATTGAGTGAAGACAAAAACAGCTAAATAAATCAATTAAAAATCAATTAAAATAGAAAAGGTGCATTTCAGAACTTTTGGGCCCAATGGCTGGAATTGCTTATGGCCCCCAATTCACAAAATCCACCCCTGGTTACTTGAAAATTTTTTCTTTATTTTTCTTTATTTAACAACCATACAGGAGGCCAGTAGATAACTTCTTCTTACGTCCGATTGCATGTTTTCTTGCACAGCTGGATGTTGGATTCAGGAGAAAATATTTGTTAGCCATGGCCAAAAGTGACTAGCTGAAGTTACACCGCAGCAATAGCTTTAGGTCTTAAAGCCTTTTTCCTGGGTCATTTTTACAATTTATGATGGCATAGCAGTCAAAATAGGACAAATGAGCTCATGAATGGGACAAATTCTGGACCTTTATCGATGAGGGGAGGGTCTCCCGAACCACTCCAACACCTCCTGGCTACGGGCCTGCAAGTAATGCAACAGAATGTATTAATAAAGTACAAAACTAATAAACAATTTCGCCAACAATTATATATTTGTATATACAGTTGAAGTCAAAATTATTAGCCCCCTTTAAATTATTTGTATTTTTTTATTTTTATTTTTTATTTATATTTTTTATTTTTATTTTTATTTTTTAATTTTTTTAATTTTTAAATATTTTCCAAATTATTTTTAACACAGCAAGGATTTTTTACAGTATGTCTGATAATATTTTTTCTTCTGGGGAAAGTCTTATTTGTTTTATTTTGGCAAGAGTAAAAGCAGTTATTAATTTTTTATGAACCATTTTAAGGTCGAAATCATTAGCCTCTTGAAGTTATATTTTTTCGATAGTCACAGAACAAACCATCATTATACAATAACTTGCATAATTACTCTAACCTGCCTAGTTAACCTAATTAACCTAGTTAAGTCTTTAAATGTCACTTTAAGCTGTATAAAAGTGTCTTGAAAAATATCAAGTCAAATATTATTTACTGTCATCATGGCAAAAATAAAATAAATCAGTTATTATATACAAATATAGATCATAGAGAAGGTCTAGAAGCATTGTTATACTATCTAGAAAAGAGACCAACGTCAGAAAAACCACCAACATGTTTTATTGTACAGTTGGCTGAATGGACATTGAAAAATAATGTTTTCTTGTTTGAAGATCAACTTTATAAAGAAATAAAGGGAACAACTATGGACGCTTGGGTTTGCCCCAAATTATGCAATTAATTATGGGAAGAGAGATTTGTGTATTCTGAATCAAATCCATATTTGAGAAGTATTGTGTGTTGGGGTGGAAATATAGATTATGTTATCCGGATTGGAGGCAGATTTGAGGGATTTTCATGCATTTTTAAATACTACTAATGCATATTTGAGATTCAGTTTGGATTTTTCATTTACTCAAATTATTTTTTGGACTTAAATATTTTTAAAGATAATACAGGAAAAATTACACACCACTATTTTTAGAAAAGAAATAGGCAGAAATGCCATCCTTAGAGCAAGAGCAAGAGATAGTTTCCATCCTCCGTGGCTGATCGAAAATATCCCTTTTGGACAATTTCAGAGATTTTGAAATTAAATCACAAGATATGATTCACAGATTTAAACAACGTGGCTATAAAAACGGAGTAATCTATAAATCTTATAATAAAGCAAAAGATAGCAACAGAGATGAACTGTGAATACTGTAACGTCGGGGAGTAACACCAACAATTGAGGTAAGATCCAAAATGCAGGTTTATTCACAGTCAGGCAAGCGGTGGTCAAGCACAGGTGCAAACAGGTGTGTGAGGACAATCCAGAGGCTAACGGTCGGTACACAAGATAACAAGACTGGGAAACACGTTGTAATGCTACTGTGACAGATAACAAGACTCGGCAAACTAAAGGGGTGAATGTGTGGCTTAAATAGTGTGTGTTAATCAGTCTCTGACAATCCTCAGGTGGTGTGAATGTAATCAGTCTAGATGAGGAAGCATGTGTGTGAGCGGAGTGCATGTATGAATATGTAGTCCAGAAATGGCGGATTTGTAGTCCATGGTTATTGTAGGTGCAAACCAGCGATCTTATGAGAAATGATCGCTGGTAATTGTTACAAATACAAGGTTTTTAAGATTAAATAAAGGCTTTTTCAATTTTCCCCATTTTTCGAGTGCCTTGGACTGATTCCTGTTGTTGTTTTGATGAATCCCTTACCCAAAGAGCACCAACCAAATATTTGAATTACCCCCGAGCGCTTTTTGTTTGTTTTTCTGTATTAATAAAATAAACCAGTTAATATAAATGAGTTATTAAAACTATTATTATTACAAATGTGTTAAAAAAAATCTCACTGTTAAACAGAAATTGGGGAAAAAATAAACAGGGGGGCTAATAATTCTGACTTCAACTGTATATATATATATATATATATATATATATATATATATATATATATATATATATATATATATATATATATTTGTATATAGGAATTTCATTTATGCACAATTTAGTCACCTTACAGAGCTAAAAAACAATATTTCGAAAAAGTTTGAAAATGTTTTTCTATAACATCACTAACAAATTGTCTCTTTTGTATAAACCACAAGTAAAAAAGTATTACTCCATCCATATAAACATGTGATAATGTGTCAGCCGCATCATTAAAGGTCTGTTTTGTGCGCACTCTCCCAAATAAGCACATGATTTGAAGCGTCAACCTTGAATAACACATTGTATAATCTAATGCGCTCAGCATATCGAACCGTTTGCACACTCTTCACTCAGTTAATATTGACACTCCTCCGGAATGCCTGGCAGCTCGGCTGTGAACTCAGAGGTGTCAATATTCATTATTTAAGCATTAAAATAACTTTCACCCAAAACCACATCATGCTCTCAGCTTTTATAACAGCCACAGCTTTCGTAACACAAACAGCATGATTCGTCACTTCTCATCTGATACTCCTATAGTCAACAAATCAACATCTGCTGCCGCACCAGAAATAAAGCTGCATTTAGATTGACAGAAGGTTTGACATGATAGGAACACTGTGTGATATTAACTGTTACTTCACGCATCGAACTGGGGTTTGTTGGTAGCTCAATCTTATAATGTTTTTGCATTTACTCACCAATTTGACCTTATAAATAGACAATGCATGAATTTCAATACAATGTAAGTCAATTTGGCCCAATATAGATCCCAATGCAGGGGCGGACTGGCCATTTGGCCATTCTGTCAAATGCCAAAAGGGCCGGACCATTTTTTAAATTAGGGCCAGTCAGCTATTTTTTAAATTTATTTTTTTTGTTATATGTATTGTTTTTACATGCTTTTATCTCTTTCAAGATATGAGTATTATGATGATGATGAGGATGATGATGATGATGATGGTGATACTAGTAATATTAATAATAAATGTTAAGTTTTGGCCCAATCGACAATGATCGGCTGGTTTCGAGATGGGCTGACCCATTTAGAGGTTATGCAGACAAAATCAAAATCTAGTCAAGAATGTCAAATAAACAGTGTGCAACACAAGCTAATTGTCAGAGATGGACCGTAAAAAAGGAAAGGCGGTGCCGAAAAGCAATGTCTTAAAAATCAGACACTGCCAAATGCATAAAATTAACTGAAATAGTGTCGAAAGGGCGCAGGGGTGCAAAAAGGTCGCTATTTCGAGCCTCAGCTGAGTTGTTTCTGTGTGGAGTTTGCATTTTCTCGTGGGTTTCCTCCTGGTTTCCCAGACAAGTCCAAACACATGTGCTATAGGTGAATTGGGTAGGCTTAATTGTCCGTTGTGCATGTAGGTGAATCTGTGTGTGTGTGTAGGGGTTTCCCAGTGGGCATCTGCTGCGTAAAACATATGCTGGATAAGTTGCCGGTTCATTCCGCTGTGGCGATCCCAGATTAATAAAGGGACTAAGCAGACAAGAAAATTAATGAATGAAATGATTGCATGTATAAATTTATTATAAATGAGTTGTTTTTGTTCCAGTCACATACATCAAATATCTATTAAATATGGTACTGCTTATATTATTTCACCATCTGTACACCAATATAAGTAGTGAATGTGCGTGTCTGTGTATGGGGCTGTGGTAATGTGGTAATGTGGCTACAGTGCCAGGGCTAATTTTTGGTCCCAGTGCACCCCTGCCCTAATGTATATATTTTTGTGTTGCATCGAAGAAAGAAATTCATGCAGGTTGAAAAAGATAAACAAACAAAATGATAACAGCGAATAAATGACAGGCTTTTATGATTTATCACTGCTTTTCACATTGAATCCTGGATAAAGGGATAGTTCACTCAAATATAAAAATGTACTCAATAATAGCCCCTTTCACACAAGCAGACCTTTCCGGAAAATTACCGGCAATTTTCCAGAAAGGTCTGTATAAAAATACCGGTGATTTTGTTCTAACTATTTTCTGGAAAGAGAAGTTGTAACATTACCGGTAATTTGCCGGAATGCTGCGCTGTGTGAATGCAGAAGGTAGATAGCCAGAAAGAGCGCGTTCATGTCTAGAACGTGCTGACGTGAGACGTCTGCTTTAGCCAATCAGAACAGTCAGACGCATTATAATATTATTAATATTATACAAAAGCAAATTGTTATGAATGAACTTAAAAAGCCCCCCAAGATGAAGAAGCCATGAAGGCAGTAGTTTTTATATTTATGTAGGCTAGAAAATAATATGTTTTGTAATATTTTAATCCTTTATATTTATATCCTATTTACACCCCCCACTCTCCTCTAACTTAAACTCCTCGCAACAACTGCACTGTTTAACATTTGCACGTTTAAAATTTGCACATTCACTGCACCACATTGAACTGTTTACTTATTGAACTGTACATACCCACTGCATATGGGCATTTGTAATTATGTACACACCCACTATACATATACACTGTAATCATGCTTATTTATCTGCATACTACTGATTATTAATAGCAACCTGTACATATATTCATATATTGTAACATATACACTTGTAATCATGTTTATCTATCTGCACACTACTGATTATTAATAGCAACCTGTACATATATTCATATATTGTAACATATACACTTGTAATCATGTTTATCTATCTGCACACTACTGATTATTAATAGCAACCTGTACATATATTCATATATTGTAACATACACACTTGTAATCATGTTTATCTATCCCTGTACATATATTCATATATTGTAACATACACACTTGTAATCATGTTTATCTATCTGCACACTACTGATTATTAATAGCAACCTGCACATATATTCATATATTGTAAATCTGTTCATAGCTTATCCAACCTGTATATAATGTTCATAGTACATCCATCTGTAAATATCACCATAGTTTTCTATAACTGCACTTTATAACTTATTCCTGTATCCTGCACTTGCTGCTATTGCACTGCTGGTTAGACCTAAACTGCATTTCGTTGCATTGTACTTGTACATGTGTAATGACAATAAAGTTGAATCTAATCTAATCTAATCTAATCTATATATATCCCTCTTATTTTAATTCTTTTTCATATATAAAGATATTTGCCTATTGCTCTACAATTGCTTGATTTGTTCTGGTCTATTGAAAAATCTATTACAGTTTCTCAAAATAGCAACGCGCCTCAGAACGCCTTTCTTTTTAGACCAGAACGCCTATGGGCGCACATATGAGCGCAAATGCATTTGCTATTTAAACAGCGTGCTGCAAAACGTCAAAAGCACTCTTGCGCCAAGCTGAAACTAGCAAACAACAATTGTGTCGCGCCTTGCGCCACATTGAGCCGGGTGTATAATAGGGCCCATTGTGTGACATTACCTGGATAAGCTTTAAAATATATAAACCCAGCAAACACAGAAGGTGGCCCAAACATTCCCATATAGTTTCACAAGTGTTTTCCATTTGTTTACGGTTGTCAATTTCATTTTGGGACCTTAATCTCTGCTCTGTTGACTTTTAATGTTGAAAATTCAACTCTGCTGTTTAACAAAATGACTTTTATTGACATTTTAGTAGTTTGAAGTAATATAATGTATAAGAAATAATATATAGTGAGAAATGAGTTTGTAAAATAACAGAAAATGTACTGGCAGTTTATGTCAAGGTTTTTGTACTGTAATGTACAACACCAACCCAGACAATATTTCACTTCAAACTATTAAAAATATTAATAAAAGTTACTTTTTCAAACTTTTCAAGGTTAAAAGTTATTGGAAGAAAGATCAATGTCCCATAATGCAATTCAAAAGCTTAAATAAATTTAAAAATAATAAAAAAACACAATACAAAATACAAAAAAATGCAAATTTACGTATATTTATTTACATTCTAAAGGAAACATCTACATAAATGAAACTTCAGGGATGATATTACATGTTGGTGTGGCTAACATACATCTTGGTTGGTCATTCTTGCTATAACAGGCCATAAATGTGCCTCTTAATTATAAATGTGAAACATTCCTTACTCAGGATTAAACAGAGGGGATTGAAGGACATTAATCTGAAGGAAAGATAGGGAAAAACTGATAAAAATGTCACCTAACACTGACCTGCTTCCCTTTTCTGCCCTCAGATGGCCATTCTGGTGGGTCTGCGCTATCTGCAGACTGCAATGGAGGGAGTGCTGGGCCAGGAGAATGTGGAGATCGAGACTGAAGGATACATCCTAGAGAAGGGAGTGAAGGAGACATTGCTGGAGACCAAAGAAAAGATGATGAAACTCCTTCAGTTCGCTCAGGTGGGCGACGCGTCTGCTGAGACCCCGGGATCAGAGCCAGAGGCGGAGAAGCCAGCCACAGCCTAAAAGACCAAGTGTTATTGTATAAAAGAAGCTCTCATGCATATATGAGTGCTGTCCTGTCCTTGATTATATCATCCTCCTAAGGGAATAAATCATCATGGTAATTATAATGTAACACTTACTTCATTGCACTGTAAATGAAGTCAGCAAGTTACCCAAAGATTTGAGGTAAAAACCTAGCAACCTCTTTAAAATGCTGGTTTATACAAATCCTGACAACACCAAAACACCCCCTTTGATAATTCTATATACAGTGAAGCTGTGTAAAGGAAAGGTGAAGAGAAATTGAAGGCAATGTAATGTTACACTTCATCACATGTGGTCTGTAGATGTTTGGCTATACTTTGTGCTTTGCTTTAATAGACAAAAGCTGAAACTGTAGATGCATGCGACAAATAAAGAGTTTTTAACTGATCTCTGTCTCATATCGAGTTAATTGGTCAAGTGTGTCATGTTTGTTTGGTATTCTTTTGTGTTGAAATGTGTTTTTCAGTTTGGACACGTCTTACTTCATGACTTAACTTCCCTCGTGAAATGGTGTAGTGTTCAGCCCATTTCCTCTTCTCTTTTTTTCCTGCACAAACACACACACATGTAGACCCACGCACACACACATATTTGTATACAGTTGAGTTCAAAATTAATCACCCCTTTGTCATTTTTTTCCTTTTTCAAATATTTCCTGAATTATTTTTAACAGAGCAAGGATTTTTTTTTTTTGACAGTATTCATTCATTCATTCATTTTCTTGTTGGCTTAGTCCCTTTATTAATCCGGGGTCACCACAGCGGAATGAACCGCCAACTTATCCAGCACATTTTTACGCAGCGGATACACTTGTGCCCAGATTAATAAAGGGACCAAGCCAAAGGAAATGAATAAATTTAAAACCTTTAAAAAATACATATAATTTAAAAAAACATTACAATATTAATAACAACCAATAATATTATACAAGATTCAATCACACCCTCCTTTATTGGGTTGATGTATAATTTTTCCAACACCCCCATACAAAATAAGCAAGATTTATTATCATTGATCAATTCATAATAATTATACTCCATAAGAGAGATGGAGAAAGTGAGCATGGGAGCAATGAATAGGATTACGCTGACTGAATGCGGTTGCGTCCTGTTCTGACACCTGAAATCTCTTTATCCCTTTGATGATGCTTAATACTATGACTGCTGCCAAAGCACTCGCACTCAAAACACAACAAGAAATGCAACTGTGTCATGCATCTAGTTATTTATTAAAAGCACTTAGTTCTGCACTAGTGCTATGTTAAGCGATTAGATTTATTTCCAAGCCTTTTAGTGGACTGTTCATTCCAGGAAAGGGATTTTTTATTTTATTTTTTATTTTTGTTTCCTGAAGAGGTGATTTTAAAGCTAGATTATTGACTTTATTTTTGGTTTTAACTCTTTTTATAATCATATGTATTATTATAATCCTAAATAATGATCCCGTTTTGTATTTGCATATAATTTTACAGTTTTCAGGGCTTTTCAAAGATTGTCTGGTTATTTATTTCTGTACTCTTGTACATTTTTGCAAAATAATAAGGAAGGTGATTTAACCGACATTGATTATAGCATGGTTTTTTAGAGGTATTTGAGAAACTGACTGTAAAAATATTCATAAAATAGCATTTTTTGTTGTATTTTGTGATTTATGTTTTTATTAAAGTGCATATTCTGTGTATTATTCTGTACAAAATAAATCTGAATTTTATGGTTTATTTCCGGCACCCCAGCTGCTTAAAAAAACAGATATTAAATTACAGAAATTTCCCTAAATTTAAATTTCTGGTAAATTTCTGTAATTCAACCTGTTATTTTACAGTAGGTTTCTGTAATTTAACTGCCATTGTTTCACTTTTTTTCCCGGCACCCAAGCTGCTGGAAATAAACCGTAAAATTACAGATTTTTATAGATTTTATAGTGTTTATAACACTTCATTGATGAACGCTACAGGCTAGCATGCTGCAGTATTAACTATAGTAAATGGATAAACTGTAAAATATTATAGCTTTTACAACAGTAAACTGTGGTGCTTTCATTGTAGTAAATATAATATTGGGTTATTCATTTTTCAGTTGATTCATGACCACAGCAACTGATGTAGAATTACCACAACAGTTTAATTTAATTTCTTTCAGAGGTAAAATTCAAAACACAAGTAGGCCTATTTACAATAATTATATATTATGGTTTCAAGCAAGTATTCTGATGTACAATTCAAGTCAAAATTATTGGCCCTTCTATATGTTTTTTCTTTTTAAATATTTCCCAAATATACAGAGCAAAGATTTTTTCACAGTATTTCCTATAATATTTTTTCTTCTGGAGAAAGTCTTATTTGTTTTATTTTGGCTAGAATAAAAGCATTTTTTTTAAATTTTTAAAACCATTTTAAGGTCAATATTTTTAGCCCCCTTAAGCAATATTTTTTTGATTGTCTACAAAACAAACCACTGTTATACAAAGACTTGCCTAATAAACCCAATTAACACCTTTAAGCCTTTAAATTGCACTTTAAGCTGAAAACTAGTGTCTTGAATTTTGTTTTTGTAAAATATTATGTACTGTCATCATGGCAAAGATAAAATAAATCAGTTAATAAAAATTAGTTATTTAAATACTCACTATTATATTTAATACTAACAATCATGCTTACAAAAAAATTTAATAATTCAGGAGAGCAAATCATTAACTTCCACTGTACACGGTTTACAGGGACACTACAGCCGTCCACCACTAGATGGAGGCAAAACTTAATTTTGCTTAAATGTCACCTTGCAAATGATGCATAGCGGTAATTTAGCATTCAGACAACATCAATATTATAGGTACTGATGTGTTACTGATGACGTCAACAGATATGAATAGATCTGATTTTCCTGTGTTGCCCACACACTTGGGTTTTGGTTGTGTCTCAAAACTTTTTGGGGGTATTGCCCGCGTACGTGGAGAGTGGTTCAACACAAAACAGTCTAGAGTTAAGACAGTTAATCTAAATTGCCCTTTTTATTTATATGTTGCTGTGTTTGCTGTGTTCAGTGTGGAAATGCGCGTGTCACGGCCGTCATCAAGCTGACACGAGGACGCGCAGAGAGGGGAACAGAAGTAATGCAATGCAGTTCTAGATTCCGGTGTGGTTTCGAAGTGTGACTAATGAAGGAAGAGAAAAACAGAAAGATGTTTGATCGGTTTAACGGTTACCTTGACACACTTCTGTCCAGAGACTCACGGTAGCCATGAATGTACTCTTAAAAATATATTGTTGTTTAAGTAAACCGCTGTGTTCTGAGGAATAAATACAGGTACAGAGACGATGGACTCAGACGTCACGGAAATGTTAGAAGAATTTATGGGAAGTGCACTTGTTACATGGGTAGGTGGCTAGCAAAACACTACTACACCTCTTTGATAATCTTCATTTTGGTCAGTGAAAAGTTTTGTTAACTTTATAAAGGAGTCCTTAGAAATGATTAACTGACGTTAGTTCGTTACATCTGATTAATGATAAAAATACTTATGGTGTTCCCTGGTGAAAATGCAATAATAGACTGTTAAAGTATTTTGAAACATGGTAAACATCATGATCCAGCAACAAAACTCTCGAGTCTTCATTTTTGAACCTGTTAATCCAGTTACCATGCTTCTAACTAAGCACAAGTTTTATTTTTTATGATGTCTTTGTAATTTTAAATTAAATTTAAGAACGTTTGACAACCCACTTTATTGTAAATACTACAGTATTTTCGAATCATATCATGGTAGTGTATTATACCTTAGGAATATAATATTTACAACTCATTGTTGACGATTGCTACAGCATACTGTAATTTTAACTACAGTGGACTGATAAACTCAAATATATAGTAGTGTACATTAGTGTTCTTACTAGAGTAAACTGTTGTGTATTGTGGTATAATATGTATGTATGTATGTATAATATTTGTAATATTATAATAATATTTTTCTTTCTTATTTGTTTTATTTCGGCTAGAATAAAAGCAGTTTGTATTTTTTTCACAACCATTTTAAGGTCAAAATTATTAGCCCCTTTAAGCTATATATTTTTATCAATAGTCAACAACAAACCATCATTTTACAATGACTATAAATATATATATATATGTATATATATATATATATATATATATATATATATATATATATATATATATATATATATATATATAGTTCATTCATTCATTTTCTTTTCTGGCTCAGTCCCTTTATTAATCTGGGGTTGCCACAGCGGAATGAACCGCCAACTTATCCAGCATGTTTTTTACCCAGCGGATGCCCTTCCAGCCGCAACCCATCTCTGGGAAACATCCACACACTCATTCACACACACACACACACACACACACACACACACACACACACACACACACACACACACACACACACACACACACACACACACACACACACACACACACACTCACTCATAAACTACGGACAATTTAGCCTACCCAATTCATGTGTACCACATGTCTTTGGACTGTGGGGGAAACCAAAGCACTAAGGGGAAACTCACGCGAACGCAGGAAGAACATGCAAACTCCACACAGAAACGCTAACTGACCCAGCCGAGGCTCGAACCAGCAACCCAGCGACCTTCTTGCTGTGAGGCGACAGCACTACCTACTGCATATATATATGAGCAGTGACATTTGCAGTAAAAACTCAAAACATAAATTTGCACAGAAGGTATATGTTAACATTATATTGAAACTTTTGTTCATATTTTCCAGAATAACTGATCACAGAGTTAAAGAACCAGAAAGATATCAATCTGTAAACATGTTTTGTACTTTTAATATGGAAAATAAACTGGCGTTATGGATGTGACAAAGTCTGCGGGTTTACATACTTTGTAGAAACATACATTGCAGAAATTTTGTGAATTAATTTGCACAACCCAAAATAAACTATGATAATCAAAAGGATATAAGTTGGCTCTCAATAAAACAAAATTGATTATTTGACAAAATTAATATATTTATTGATCATACACACACACACACACACACACACACACACACACACACACACACACACACACACACACACACACACACACACACACACACACACACACACACACACACACACACACACACATATATATATATATATATATATATATATATATATATATATATATATATATAGTGAAAACTCTCATACTATTGTAGTTGTTTTACCATAACCACAATAGAATTACCATAACAGATAAATTCAAGTACTTTACTATAGTGTGGTTGAAAGAAAACAGTGTTTACTCTAAACTATAAATTACTATTGTATGTTTTCTTGTTGGAGCAACTGAAGTAAACTTAATGTAAGCATTGATAACAGAGCCCAGAATCTTGATGTGAACAGTGTGTTTATGATTTAAGGTGCATCTGTTTGAGGGTATTGTCGGTGAGGAAGAGGATGGATCACTCTTTCCGGAATACATGGAAGTAAACATCAGCTCCCAGAATGCAGTAAGGCAGTACCTGACGCTCACCAATGGAGTTTACCTCAATGAGGTCATGAGGATCATGTAAGACGGACTCGTTGTAAAAATAGAAAACATTTCCTCAGTTTTGTTTTTATATAATGTTGTTAAAAAGAAAGCTATCATTGATTACAGTTCAACAGTGACTCGTCATCTAACGGCAACATTTTTGGTTGTTTGTTTGGGTTTTTTAATCAGTGATCCCAATCCAAAGGTAGAACAAATCTACCACAATGTGGGCGACGACAAGATTCGCAGAGTGCAGAACTTTTCCATCCTCAATCGCCACTTAAGATCTTACTATCAGGTACTGAAGTAACATATCAGTCATATTATTATGTGACATTATGTCTATGTATCCAGTACATTTCACTATTATATTATATTATATTATATTATATTATATTATATTATTTTATATTATTTTATATTAAATTATATTAAATTATATTATATTATATTATATTATATTATATTATATTATATTTTATTATATTATATTATATTATATGATATCATATTATATTATATTATATTATATTATATTATATTATATTATATTATATTATATTATATGATATCATATTATATTATATTATTTTATATTATATTATATTATATTATATTATATTATATTATATTATATTATATTATATTAAATTATATTATTTTATATTATATTATATTATATTAAATTACATTATTTTATATTGTATCATATTATATTATATTAAATTATATTATTTTATATTATATTAAATTATATTATTTTATATTATATTATATTAAATTATATTATTTTATATTATATTATATTATATTATTTTATATTAAATTATATTAAATTATATTATATTTTATTATATTATATTATATTATATTATATTATATTATATCATATAATATTATATTATATTATAATATATTATTTTATATTATATTATATTATATTATATTAAATGATATTATTTTATATTAAATTACATTATATTATTTTATATTAAATTATTTTATATTATATTATATTATTTTATATTATATTATATTAAATTACATTATTTTATATTATATCATATTATATTATATTAAATTATATTATTTTATATTATTTTATATTATATTAAATTATATTATTTTATATTATATTATATTAAATTATATTAAATTATATTATATTATATTATATTATATTATATTATATTATATTATATTATATTATATTATATTATATTATTGGCTTCTGTTGGTATCAAATTTTCTTGTTGAGATTATTTGCTTTAAAATTGCAATTAATTATCATATTATCACAATATTGAACTAAGTTGCAGGAATACTTATCCTCAAAATACTTAGTGTATTGGTTTGTTGTATATACATTTTCAGAGTAAATTAATGTCTTAAACTAATTAAATTGCAAAAATATGCTAAAGTACAATACTGTAGGTATCACTTCACAATAAACTTTCTTTACTAAATGTTAGTTAATGCATTAAAATCAACATTGAGTAATAGTCATATTGCAGTTATATGTTAAAGTTATTAAATTAAATCAACTTAATTTCATTAGTTATTATCTTCATTTAATAAAACAATTGCAACTTTTTACTTTAGTCTTCACAACTGTAAAACATCAGCCATTTTATAGTTACATGTTGAAGTCAATAACTTTTAATAGCTTAATTTTATTAGTTATAAACTCCATTTAATTAAATTATTTTAACTTTTGACCTTAATGTGTTGTTATCCGTTAATAAATATAAATGAACAAAATTTAGATTAAAATTCATAAAACATTTTGTAGTTGTCATTATAATGACTTAACTGATGCTAACAAATGGAGCCTTTTTAAGGAAATAATTGAGAATTTTTTAAAGTATACAACAGTCTGAACATTCTTAATAGCCACTCTAAAGGTTTATATTATAAATATTTTTTTACAGTATTTTAAAGTGCCAAAGGTATCAGTATTGTGCTTGTTCATTATCAAGAAAATTTAATTTAATTTAATTTAATTTTATTTTATTTTATTTAATTTTCTTTTATTTTATTTTATTTTATTTTATTTTATTTTATTTTATTTTATTTTATTTTTTAAATTTAATTTAATTAAATTTTATTTTCCTTAATTTTACTTAATTTTATTTTATTTAATTCTTTGCAAAAGTGTCTAGACCTCTAAAAAAGTGTCTAGTCTTGACCTGATGATGCATGGTATATAAATGGACAGTTCACTAACTCATAAACAGCATGTTGCTGTTGAACAAGTTAGCCATGTTTGTTTTTTTGGTTTCTGTGGTTTCACTTCTTGTTTCAAATGTCCTAGTTGTAGACATGTTTCTTTGAGCTGTTATTTTCACACAAAGCAAGTGGCAATGACTATATTTTGCCTTCCGGACATTTTAAAATTAAAATATCAGCTTAAAGCATTGACAGATTGTAGATAATAATGATAATAAAAAAAATAATATAAAACCCTTAAAAGTATGTTTATATATTGTCCTGCATTATCTAGATTTCTGATCAGCTTAAAAAATGCTGAGGGCTCACACAGTGGTTGCTTAATGATTGAGGAGCTGATTAATAATTACACTGAATAAAGGCAGGTGACGGATACATTTCTGTGTAAATGCAAGGGAAATATTGTGATGTAGCCACTGTTTCCATGGTTTATTATCACAGTTAAAAAACATATGAATTAAAATTCAACTAAAATATACATTTTAATGGAACTAAAGATTTTGTTAACAGTTAGCTAAAATAAAATATTTCAAAGCAATTTTCTAGTACTTTGCTGTGAGCAGTGGCGCCCCCAGAAAATTTTCTTGGGGGTGGCCAGATGAGGCCACACCAAATCTTGGGGTGACACACAAACACAAAAAAAATAAATTAAATAAAAAATTCTGTGTAATGTTATATTTTTGTTGTTAGTAAATTAAACAATGTTGTTTTAATTAATTGATCATAAAATATTTCAATTATTACTAAATATTAATACTATATATTATTACTAAAAATAATAATGATAAATTAATAAATTAATTAATAACAACCTGAACAAAAGGCTTTGCTGTATACACACACTTACCATACAGACCCTGATAATATAGTTCATCCATATTTCTTTTTGAGCAACAATATAATCAATACAGCTTCTTAAATTGATGTTTGCTACAAAATCATTGAAATTTTGGCCTTTGTAAGTCAACCAGCCAAAATATTGAGGTAATAAACAATTCCGAAAAGCTGATTTGAAAATGCATTTATTTATTTTTTTGTTTTTGGTTTTCAATTGGATAAAATACAATGTTTTAATTTTAAAAATAATAATTTCTTCATAAAAAGTGTACAATCTCATGAACCCAAAGTTATGTTTCGTCTCTCGTCATCAATCAATACTAATCAAATTATTACAACTTCACTGATCCTTGAGAATTTTGAGCCTTGTTAAGTAATGTTAATATGTTTAGTTTTTAACTAGAAAGGTTAACAAAAGACAAATGTATGACTCATATCCGTTGTTGTTTCTTAAAAAAATTGCCATTGTTGTCTGTTGAAGGTGTGTGCGTGCTGTCAATGACAGTGGCTGCATTTTATTATTTATTTATTGAAATATTGTTAATTTACAAAATTACATTTACATTAATAATATCAACAGCAAAATCATATTGGGGTGGCCAAAGGGGAGGCCAGAGGTTACACAGGGGTGGCCCATGGGGGCGCTCCTGGCTGTGAGGTTGAATTTATTATAAGTTCATTTATTAAAAACAAACTAACAATAAACAATACTTTCATAGCATTCATTAGTCTTAGTTGATGTCTTCATTTATTAAAATATTGCTAAACCCTGAACAAAGTTGTCATTTTTAAACATGTCTGTACATTGCAATGAACTGTTTTTATATTTACTAACATTAAAAGGTAAAACAAAACAGGTTTGCATCAACATTTTAATCATCTTCTATCCTTAAACAATGATAAAAAATGCTCCTTAAGTCATGTTAATTATTGATTTAACTTTAAAGTTACGAGACCTTATTGTAAAGGATTACTATGAAATCTGTTATAGTGTTATATAGTTTTTCATATACAGTTGGAGTCAGAGTTATTAGGTCCTCTTTAAATTTTTTTTTCTTTTTTAAATATTTCCCAAATGATGTTTAACAAAGCAAGGAAATTTTCACAGTATGTCTGATAATATTTTTTCTTCTGGAAAAAGTCTTATGTGCTTTATTTTGGCCAGAATAAAAGAAGTTTTAATTTTTTAAACACAATTTTAAGGTCAATATTATTTGCCCCTTTAACCTATATATTTTTTTCGATAGTCACAGAACAAACCGTAGTATACAATAACTTGCCTAATTACCCTAACCTGCCTAGTTAACCTAATTAACCCAGTTAAGCCTTTAAATAACACTTTAAGCTGTATAGAAGTGAAAAATATCTAGTCAAATATTATTTACTGTCATCATGGCAAGGATAAAATAAATCAGTCATTAGAAATGAGTTACTAAAACTATTATGATTAGAAATGTGTTGAAAAAATCTTCTCCGTTAAACAGAAATTGGAAAAAACAAACAAACAGGGGGGCTAATAACTCAGGAGGCAGGGCCGGAGTGGGACTCCTTTTCAGCCCTGGAGTTTCAAGCCACAGACCGGCCCACCTCAGTTCACGACTGACTATATTAAAATAAGGTCATTCCAATTCAGTTTCTAATTACACTATCACGCTGTTTTTTGAGAAAAAAGCTGCTTTAGAACTTGAAATGTTCAACAACCCTAACAGTATTATATGTTTTAACAATAAAAATGAAAAAAAAAAAAAAATCAGACGAGGATCAAACCCCGGACGACGGTGTTGTAATCTAACGTGCTAACCACTGGACAACAACAGCTGTATATTAAGAGGTGACTCATCTAAATTATCATCAATTATTATAATAATCATCATCAACCTGCAGGCTGGTTATATATGAAAAGAGCAGAGCTGCGGTAAAATAATGAATAAGAAGACTGTTGTCAAGTAAATAAATAAATTAATTGAAAAAGTTTGACTGCTGAGAGCAACAGATTCTAGAGCTAGGGACACCGGCCCTCGCGGCCAAAAAACGGACCGGCCCACCGGGAATTCTCCCGGTCCTCCGGATTAGCCAATCCAGGCCTGTCAGGAGGGCTAATAATTCTGACTTCAACTGTATATCTTTTATATATACTATTTTATATATTTATATTTAAATATATTGTGCTAAATGAACTAAAGCTCAATTAAAATGATAAATATTAGAGTCAATCTTCAACCAAACATCGACTAAAAATGTAAAAAGGTGCTAACTTTAACTAACTGAAACAGTGTACTGAATGACTAAAAATAATAAATTAAACTAATATTAGTAGGTTTCCAGAGATGGGTTGCGGCTGTAAGGGCGCCTGCTGCGTAAAAACTTGTTGGATAAGTTGGCGGTTCATTCCGCTGTGGCGACCCTAAATTAATAAAGGGACTTAGCCGACAAGAAAATGAATGAATGAATGAATATTTGTAGGGGCAGCACGGTGGCTCAGTGGTTAGCACTGTCGCCTCACAATAAGAAGGTCACTGGTTTGAGTCCCGGCTGGGTCAGTTGGCAGTTCTGTGTGGAGTTTGCATGTTCTCCCCGTGTTGGCATGGGTTTCCACCGGGTGCTCCGGTTTCCCCCACATTCCAAACACATGCTCTATAGGTGAATTGAATGAACTAAATTAGCAGTAGTGTATGAGTGGTGTGTGAATGCGAGTGTATAAGTGTTTCCCAGAGCCAGGTTGTGTACTCTTTGTTGACCAAACATACACAAACAAACACAAACAAACTCAAACGAAATCAAGCTTAAGCCCAAATCAAAGTCTACAATGTCAAAAGATCAAGGTATGTTTTATATTGGAAAATAAACGAGTGATGACATTGGAACGACTTCTTGCCTTGTGTACATTTGATGTTTGCGTCACAAAACAAGTCTCTGGTTTAGCCTCTCAGCTGTTACTCCACGTAGCCGCTACATGGATGTATGCAGGTTGGTTTAATTAAATTAAATTAAATGTCATATCTTTGTTTGCTTATGAGTACAAATTTTATTTACTCGAAATAATTTAGCGATATAGATTAAGCCTTTTCTTTTCATTTTTATTACTTTATTTAAATGTATTTCACTTTATTTGAGGTATAAATTTAACATCTGCAATAATTGAATTTTGTTATTGCTATGCAGGAAATTAAATAAACCTCAAACTCAAGTAAATAAAAACAAATAGATTAAAACATTGTCGTACCATGGTAGTACATGTTTTCATTGTATTCAAAATGGCCTGGAATCCTGTAAAAATACGCAGAATTTAGTATCTGCAAATTTATCACCATTTCATGTAACAATAAATTCGGTGAGGATGAACATTTTTTTGAAAGCATAACTAAACTGGCTACTGCAGTAACAGGATCATTAATCAGACTGAATTAGATGTTTATTGGTGCAGATTAAAAAGCCTATTTTCCACAGTCTTGCTTGTTTTCTTTGACCGCATATCACTTTATATGTATACCGTTCCTCTTAATCCTTCTAATTGAGCATTGCGAAAACAGAAAAACACAAATGAGGGATTTAATGCTTGTCATTTCTTCCATCCTTGTTTCTCTTTCAGGAGAATCTACAGCAGCTGGTGCTGATGCCGCTGCCAAATGTTGCTGTTTTAGGTCGAGATCCCCTGACAGGTGCGAAATCTGTCATGTGAATAATAAAACATTTTTCCCTCTTTAATTATTATTACATAGAAACCATCCAAAAAAAAAAAACACATTTATGCATTAGAAGGCAAAATTATAAAGTTTTCAGCATTTTTAAAATATATTCCAATATTGATATTGATTTGTAACAGAGCCAGGAATTTTTTTACTGTATTTTTAATTACATTTCTATAATATTGATTAATAATAATAATAATAATAATATACATTTAAACAATAATATTATTAGTTTATTTGTCATATGAATAATAGGACATTTTTCCCTATTTAATTATTATTACATAAAAAGTATTTAAAAATCACATTTATGCAGTAGGAGGCACAATTATGAAATGTTATGAAATTTAAAAAAATATATTCCAATATTGATTTGATCTTTAATGGAGCAGAGAATTGTTCACTGTATTTTTTTAATTATATTATAAAAATATTAATTATTAATAATAAATACATTTAAATAATAATATAATTAGATAATTCCATTTCTTTTATATTAATATTTTATATCAAAAATATATTTGAATTGTAATTTATTATATTATTATGTATTATTTATGTATAGTTTATTGTATTATTATATTATGAATTTATTATATGAGAATTATTTTCTCTAATATTTAATAATATTTAATCAAATTTTTATTTCATATTTAATCATTTTATTTATATATTTTTTATGGTTTGGCTCTTGAAAACAATTCTTAAATTCAGTATTTTTATTCCCCTTAAGATTTTATTTATAATTTGAATAGTTATCCTACCTTGCCTGGTTAACCTAATTAAGTCTTAAATTTACACTTTAAGTAGAATACTAGTAGCTCACAAAATAACTAGTAAAATATGATGTACTGTCATCATTGCAAAGACAAAATAAATGAGCTATAAGATATTAGTTATTAAAACTATTATGTTTTGAAATGTTTTGATTAAATAAACAGCACTTGGGAAGTATTTTAATATTTAATATTTTGGCTAACAAGGCTAATAATTAAAGCTCTTTATTTAACCTTCAAATTACAAACAGGCATTTTTTTAACTTCCATTTTTAAACATACAGTTGAATTATTAGCTCGCCTTTGAATTATTATTTTTATTTTTTTAAATATTTCCCAAATGATGTTTAACAGAGCAAGGAAATCTTCACATTATGTCTGATAATATTTTGTCTTCTGGAGAAGTTCTTATTTGTTTTATTTCGGCTAAAATAAAATCAGTTTTTAGTTTTTAAAAATCCATTTTAAGGTCAAAATTATTAGCCCCTTTAAGCTTTATTATTTTCGATAGTCTACAGAACAAGCCATCGTTATACAATAACTTGCTTAATTACCCTAACCTGCCTAATTAACTTGATTAACCCAGTTAAACCTTTAAATGTCACTTCTAGCTGTATAGACATATCCTGAAAAATTTCTATTTAAATATTATTTACTGTCATCATGGCAAAGATAAAATAAATCAGCTATTAGAGATGAGTTATTAAAACTATTATATTTAGAAATGTGCTGAAAAAGTCTTCTCTTCGTTAAACAGATATTGGGGAAAAAATAAACAGGGGGTTAATAATTCTGACTTCAACTGTATATAACATATCCAAGAAGCATAATAAACAAAATAGTACAAAATAATAATAGCATAAATAAAACCTTAAATCAAACTAATACAAATGAAAGTACATTCAGGGCGGTCAATCCATATAAGCGGACAAGGGTTTAGAGCAGTGGTTCTCAAAGTGGGGGTTGGGACCCCTCGGGGGGTCTCGAGACAGGGTGGTTAACATGTTAATAATAAAAATTAAAAAACAACATGCAACTAAAAAGCCATCAGCCTTTCAAAATGTTTTGTTTTTGCGAGCCCAGGAGTGATTGCGTTATATTAAAGACACAGCAATAGCATCAGACATTTATTTTATGGCACCAGGTTAAACTTTACACCTTAACGGCATTAAAATAAATACAGACCACAACTGAACATAGAGGATGGTCTCCGAGGGGCATTCTCCAAAAATAAACAATAAATAGACTTGGGCCTATTGCTATGGCTCATATATAACCACTTGAGAGGATATTGGGGGTTGTGAGTAACTGGTATCGTTATTTTGGGAGTCGCAGGCTAAAAAGTTTAAGAACTACTGGTTTAGAGATCTTTGAGGCACTTTTTGTTTTTATTTGTTTTATGAACTTAAATAAAACTGTAACAGGGCTTTAACAAATCTACATTTGTGTATATAAAACTTGCTATAATCAGCATATAATTGCACAAAAATTCTATTTCATTGTTAGGCTGATAATTTAGTCTTCAACTGTAAGCAAATATGCTGTTTTATTGTCAACAGAGGGCGCTGTTGCAGAGCTCAGAAGACTTCTGCTCTTATTACTGGGCTGTGCAGTACAGGTAAATAACCACTTGTCAACACTTTCAATATTTTTAATAGATAGTTTCAACACTGTTTAATGAATTGGAGTGTAATGCTGGAAAACATATGGATGCTTACAGTGTGTGATTGATTTTCTTTCTCTTCGTATGACCCTTTGTCACCAGTGTGAAAGGAAAGAAACGTTCATTCAGCAGATTCAGTGCTTGGACATTGATACACAAGCAGAGATCGCGCTGTGCATACAGGAGGTCAGTGCATTTCTTTCTAAAGTTAACTTGAATGTATCTTGTATGTTTTGGTTTGTAAATGAAAGGTTGACAATTGTATGGATTTGAGGGCGTCACAATGGCGCAGTGGGTAGCGCGATTGCCTCACAGCAAAAAGGTCGCTGGTTCAAGCCTGGGCTGGGTCAGTTGGCGTTTCTGTGTGGAGTTTGCATGTTCTCCCTGCGTTTTCTTGGGTTTCCTCCGGGTGCTCCGGTTTTCCCCACAAGTCCAAGGACATGTCGGATAGGTGAAGCTAAATTGTCAGTAGGGTATGTGTGGGTAAGTGTGTATGGATGTATCCCAGTGATGGGTTGCAGCTGCATCCGCAGCATAAAACATAAGCTGGATAAGTTGGCGGTTCATTCCGCTATGGCGACCCTTGATAATAAAGGGACTTAGCCGAAAAGAAAATGAATGCATGAATGTATGGATTTGCAAAAAATGTTGGGTTGTTTTAAGTCACCGTTGGGTTAAATATGGACAAACCTAACTAAGTTGTTTACATTATGCATACTTTAAAAATACAGCACATTTTGGTGACTTTTGAGTATTAAACAGATTTATGAATAAATCGATATCATACACCGATATCATATTCTGGTCAGTTGGCATTTCTGTGTGGAGTTTGCATGTTCTCCCCGTGTTGGCGTGGGTTTCCTCCTGGGGCTCCGGTTTCCCCCACTGTCCAAAGACATGCGCTACATGAATTGGATTAACTAAATTGCTAGTGTATGAGTGTGTGTGTGAATGTGAGAGTTTATGGATGCTTCCCAGTACTAGGTTGCAGTTGGAAGGGCATCCAATGCGTAAAACATACACTGGATTAGTTGCTCGTTCATTCCACTGTGGCGACCCCTGATAAATAAGGGACTAAGCTGAATGAAAACGAATGATGAATGAATATTTATCAGCACTGTTGAAGTCTGAGTCAGTGATTGTGGGCACTTGACAAAACAGTGTTTTTTATTTTGCGATGCCTCTTTTAATGCCTCTGATTGGCGGCTGTAAAACAGGTGTGGCTGGTTATAAAGTCAAACATGTAAAAAAGAAATTATAAGGTAATATCAGATTTAATTAATTTTGATTTAGCTTCAGTTTCCGTAATGAGTTTATTTTCATTTTACAGAAGTACTTTTGCACTTTGGTGCACAAGCTCCTATATATGTCTAGCTGGGTTTCTATCAGACTGTGTTAATGCACATTTTAAATCATGAGAAACGAGTGATGAAATGGCAAATTTTGAATTAAGTTAGCAAATTTGCAGTAAAAGTTTTTTAAACTTGAGGATGTTTTGGATTTGTGTAAAAATGGTTAATGCAGATAATAGGAAATGGAAACAAATTGGGCTAAACTCTGACGTAGCAAACATTATACCCACATCAGTGTTTCCTTTAGGATTTTTTCCAGGCCTTTTTTACACAGATCTACCAACTACATGTAGCGTTATTTCAATGATAAATGTCTTGAGCGCAGTATTAAGTCGAGATTGAATTTATGTAATAGCCTACGAGCTTGCAAATCTCTTTGCTTGCGCACCGATTTCTTACGCATCACGCACCTGTCAGTCAGCCAGTCAGTCAGTCAGCATGTAACCTTAAAGGGTTAAACAAATGACGCACAGCACTACTATGGTTACAGAGAAGTTCGCACTGTTATAATTTACTTACCTTTTAATAAGTCTTGGTGCGATTATCATCCGCTATTAAAAAAAAAAACACCAATAAATGTTTTGAATAGAAAGCTGTAATGTGGCCGTAGCGGGATCAATTTTGGCGTGGCGCCCTGCCATGGAAGAATGAATTTAGCGGACACCATGCACATAAACAATCAGCGGTTTCTTTTATGCATACCTTGTTTACTGTTGGTTACTTGGTTACCAATACTACAGTGAGCCACTCTGACAATTTGATGGAAACACATCTGACTTTCATTTAGTATTTATTCATGTATTTTATTGCGAAATTTGAAAAGATTTGCTTCACGTTAAGGCTAATGTAAACTTCTGCGTCTAGTGATAGGCGTGACCCACAGCGCATACCTTGTGTGCGTAACCGTGAATTTATACTTATGCGTGCTGTTTGTGTTGCACTGCAATAACACTTTTGATGCGCTAGCTCACAGTAGTTTGTTCCTTTGTGTTGAGTTTCTTCATGGCTGTTTGTTTTTTCTGATTAGCGATGGCATCAACCACTGCGAGGGCTATGTGACCGCGCATAGGCAGCACTGGACTATACATGTGCGCTTGATGCAGAAGTATAAATCAGCTTTTAGAGTGGTAACTCGATTATAGAGAACAGCTTCTTGTCTTTTGTAATTTTACAGATCATTTTCATGCTTAAACTCAGCCATGCACACACTCAAAAAATTAGGTTTGCTGTTTGTTCAAACTACTTATTTAAAATGAGCTGAAACAACACATTTTTTAGTTTTTTTGGCGACAACTTAATTGTTTTACATTCAATCAACTTAAATCTGTAAAAACTTATAAGCTAACTTAATTCCTTGATGCCGTTCCAACACAAATTGATTGTGTGGAACTCAACATTTAACGTAACCATCAACCATTGTAACGTAAGGTCATTTATTTTCCTTCAGCTTAGTCCCTTTATTCATCAGGGGTTTTATTCATCATATGTTTTACACAGCAGATGCACTTCCAGTTGCAATAGAGTACTGGGAAACACTTATACACTCTCATTCACACACACTCATACACTACGGATAATTTAGTCCCTGGAGGGAACCCACGTGCACTGAAAAAAGTTGTCTGCAAAATTGTTGCAAACAATTTATTTGTGTTGAATTTAAACAAACAAATTTAATTTAGTATTGTTCAACTTAATTTATTTGTTTAAATTCAGCATAAACAAATAGTTTACAACCAGTTAACTTAAAAAAAATTAAGTAAATTCAAGGAGTCATCTTTGAATAATTTTTTTCAGTGTGAACACAGGGAGAACATGCAGAATCCACACAGAAATGCCAACTGATCCAGCTGAGGCTTGATCTAGCAACATTCTTGTTGTAAGGCGATCATAATACTCACTGCGCCATTGTGACGCCCTCAATTCCATACAAATGTCAACCTTTCATTCAAAAACCAAAACATAAAAAACAAACCCAGCTGGGGCTCAGACCAGCGACCTTCTTGCTGTATAGTGATAGTGTTAACCACTGAGACACTGTGTCGCCTTTAATGTAAGTTGAAAGTGTAAAAAGCAAAAATATGACCACTTTAAATGACTTTTACCATCAAATTTAAACACATCTAAATCACATTATGGATTTCTTTTCTTTTGTTGCAAACTTTAAAAAGATTCACTTCACATTAAGATGAAAACTCGGCTAGTGTACGCTTGTGATCTATCAAATCAATTTCATTGTCACATCATCAGCAGCACGTGTGCTATAATGAGTGAAAAGCTTAGGTGCTTGCTCCAGACCAGGGGTCACCAACATGGTGCCCGCGGGCACCAGGTAGCCCGCGAGGATCACATGTGTTGCCCGCAGGCCTGTTCTAAAAATAGCATTGCATTGGTGTAAATTTGAGTAATATAATAAAAACTTTTAAAAATATTTCATATTAGATCAGAGCTAGCTGGTCTCCACAGCAATGGTTGCGGGTGCAGTAAAGAGGAGAAGATGGTATGAAAACATGGCAAAAAAAAAACAGTTTTTACAGTGAATAGGAAGAAGAGTTCTATTTTACTTCAATTGGTGACGGCAAAGCGATACAATATTGAGAGACATTTCAGAATGTGTCTCACAAGCTAATCTTACCATGCTAACCCACACCAGGCAGCGCACTACAAGTGGAAAAAGTCCGAAAGGTTTGTGAAAACAGCAGTGTTTTTTCACAAGACGGGTGAAAACCTCACAAACAGCAACCGAAACCTCATTTAGAGCTACACATTTTTTATAAAAAAAACAAGGCGTTTTTAGACAGGAAAGCAAACCTGTGCTTAAAGACGAGAATGGATGTAATCTCCACTCTCTCTCCGATGTCCAACTCGGGGCAACTACAATGGTTAGAAGAGTGTCGGCTATGTTAAAAATGCAGTGGATTTGGTGATAATTTCAGTAAAATCTGAATGTTGATTTATGTTACACAATTGATAATCTGTACAAACATGGAACAAGGTAGTGCATGATTTGTTAAAAATCGCTAGTGGCTAATGAAAACCTTGTAGAAGTGATCATTTAAACATGTAAATACTTGCAGAGATATATAAAAATAAAGTGTTGCACATTGATGCATTAAATACAGGGTATTTCCTACCCTGTTAAATCATTGTTGATAACTTTTGCGAGAATCATTAACATGATCAGTGTCTTCACATAGATGAATATTATTAATTATTACCAATAACAAAGTATAATTAAAAGTAAATTGAGCAAATTTTTTATTTGAGAAGTGTTAATCAAACTGGTAGCCCTCCACATTAATCCGTACCCAAGAAGTAGCTCTCAGTTTCATAAAAGTTGGTGACCCCTGCTCCAGACAGTACAAAATGCAAAATACAGAGAGTGCAAATACAACGGCATACTCCCAAAAAAAAAAACAGGACAATGTCAAATTGACAGCGATATGTACAATGAATAGGTGTCCAAATAGTTGTAGGCAGTATTGTTTCAAGTATGGATTGGTTAAAGTGCAGTGCATGCTACATATTGATGGTGTGCAGTGAGGGGTATGGAGGAGTCTGTGTGGGGTGCGTTAACTGTTCATCAGCCTGATAGTCTGAGGGAAGAAGCTTTCCTTCAGCCGGCTAGTGCGTGACCGGATGCTGCGGAACTGTCTGCCTGAGATCATGCATCATGCATTGTGCAGTTTTTACCACTAAAGTCTGTTTGAGTTTGAAAACAGGAATGCTGGGTTTTTCAGGTAATAATCCTGTAGATGTGGCCTTCTGTTTTATTTATAAACGTAGACTGTTTAAAATAACCCCATCTTCCAGTTTCCCAAGATATTGGTGGTGCTCTTCAAATCTATGAAAAACTATTAGGAACAAAGCCCTTAGGCTATATAAACATTTAGAGGTATATTTTGTTGATTTATCCTCGTGTCATTTTCTTTCATTTTCACACCCACTGAGACAGAGAGAGAGAGATTGAAAATAGCATACGTTTTAATTGGTTGCGATGAAAAATCAGGCTTAGTGCCACAAACACTGATTTTTTAATTTTTATAAAGTTCAAACATTGGTTTTGTGTTGTCTAAAGATTCGTATAAACACATTTTTATTTCATGCTAAAATGTACTTTTATCTTACATTTTAAAAGAAGAAATGTCATCATAGTTTCCATAGCTGTACATATAAATTATAGTTATTTTCCCTCCCGTGTAATTTTATATTCTCTTTTAACTATTCCCCAAGTGATTTTTAACGAAATATGTAAATTTTCACAGTATTTCCTATAATTTTTTCAATCTCAAAGTTTTATTTCATTTAGTTTGGCTGAAATAATATTAAAAAGATATATTTTAAGGTCAATTTTAGGGCTTCACAATATATTGTTTTTCATAAGTTTAACAAAGATTACTTGTATTTAATTATTTACACAATTTTACATGATTATTGAATTTCTCTCCATGAATATTGTTTGATTCCACAGAAAACCATGAAGCATTGTTTATTTCACTTTTATTTTTATATATTGTATTCATCATTTGTTATTTATGAATTCTTCCCAAATAGAGTTCTATATCATCTCATCAAAATATATTAATATTGCAATATAGCGCAAATAAATAAAACATTGCAATGTCAGTTTTTCCAATATCGTGCAGCCTTAGTTAATATTATCAGCCTCTTAGGAAATTATTCTTTTAATCGGCTAAATGACAAACCAATGTTTTCTAATGACATGCCTAAATAAACATAGTTGACCTAATTAATCCTTTAAGTTGCACTTTAAGCTGAATAGTGTACTAGTATGATGCAAAATAACTAGTAAAATAGTATGTACTGTCATCTGGACAAAGACAAAAGAAATTAGGTATTAGAAATTAGTCATTAAAAATGTTATGTTTAAAAATGATTTTCTTGTCTCTGTTAAACAGCACATAAAAACTAATTTAAAAAGAGTAAATTTTTTACAGGAGGGCTAATATTTTGACTGGGTCCCAACATAAATCGATTAAGTTAACATAATCATTTTCACTCATTCATTTACCTTCAGCTTAGTCCCTTATTTATCAGGGGTTTCCACAGCAGAATGAACCGCCAACTATTCCAGCATGTTTCACGCAGCGGATGCCCTTCCAGCCACAACACAGCCCTGAAAAAGACCCATAGACTCTTATTCACACATACTCATACATTAATCAATTTTGTTTATCCAATTCACTTATACCACATGTCTTTTGACTGTGGCGGAAACCGGAGCACCTGGAGGAAACCCACACAACATGTGGAGAACATGCTAACTCCACACAGAGATGTCAACTGGTTCACTTGGGACTCGAATCAGTGACCTTCTTGCTGGAAAGCACAGGTGTCAAATGCAGCTCCTGGAGAGCTGCAGCTCTGCACAGTTTAGCTTTAACCCTAATTAAACACACCTGGTCAAACTAATGGAGTCTTTCAGGCTTGTTCGAAACCTACAGGTAAGTGTGTTGAAGCAGGGTTGGAACTAAAGTGTGCTGAGCAGCAGCCACCATGCCACCCGTAATCGTTTTTACAAATTTAAGTGGATTGAACATAAAACAATTAGGTTGTCCCCCCCAAAAAACCTTAAGAATTTAAGTTGCTTTAACTCATTTTACATAAGTAGTTTAAACAAGCAGTAGAATTATTTTTTTCAGTGTGTATATGCCTAAATCATACCTTTTGATCATTAGGTGACCCAGGACCGAAGTGCAGTCCTTCCTCTGGAGTTTGGAGATCTGTGTGGACTAAACAGAGCCGAGCTGCAGATTCTTTTCTGCTCAATGGCCAAACAGATCCAGAACCTGCTGGCCCAAAGAGACACACAGCTGGAGGTCAGAGAACAACTGATCTTCACAATCTGGCATTTTCATATGCAAGTAGGTGAGATCTGATTTTTGCTTTTGAATGTTGTGTCTGATATTTAGAGGATAGCAGAGCTTTGTCAGGAACAGGAGTCATCTGTAACTCATATAAACACATCGAGCGGGTTTGGAGATGGATCTCCTGAAGGACTGGCCTTTCAGCTGGCGGAGAGCAAAGCTAAACTACGGCGACTCAAGCAGGAGCTGTGAGTTCATTTTTATAATGGTTTATGTCAGTGTATCTCAACCACGTTCCTGGAGAACCATTTTCCATGTCTCCTTAATCAAACACACCTGATTCAGATCATTAGCTTATTAGCACAGACTGAAAGACCTGTGTGACAGATGAAAGAGACATTTAAAACAAGCAGTGTTGGTTGTCCTACAGGAACATGGTTGAGAAACACTGTTTTTTTATGAAGATATGTGTCAGTATTTTATTTTTATTTTTTTCAGCCAGGATGCAGTAAATGGATCAAAAGAGACATAAAAACAAAGATTTCTATAATCTACAAAATCTAAATCAACTATTTAATCAAAATATTTAATTAAAATATATTTTTTAAATAAATGCCGTTTTTCTGAGCCTTTTTAATTCGTCCAAGTATCTTGTATAAAGTTGCATCACAATTTTAAATTTATTAATTTGTTTTTTATTTATTGAGCAACCAATCAGCATATTTAAATAATGTCTGTTGGACCACGTGGAGCTGAAGACTGGAGTGTTGCTGAAATTCAGCATTACATTAGAGGAAATAATTTTATTAAAATTAAATTAATTAAATCATATATATACACAGTTGAAGTCAGAATTATTAACCCTCTTGTGGTTTTTCCTTTTTTTTTTTTAATATTTCCCAAATGGTGATTAACAGAGCAAGGAATTTTTCACAGTATTTCCTATCATAACTAACAAAATACGATGTACTGTCATCATGGCAAAGAGAAATCAGTCATTAAAAAAGTGGTTTTTAAAGGGCACCTATGATGAAAATAATCTTTTGTTAACTGTTTGGACAGAACTGTGTGCAGGTATAGTGTAGGGTTGGGCGATGTCGAAAAATTTGGCATCGTACGATGTCTAATAATAATAATAATGCATTTTATTTAAAGGTGCCTTTCATTACACTCAAGGTCACCGCACAGGGCAGCTAGAACAATCAGCTCAAATAAAAACACAATAAAAGTCAATAGAATACAATACAAACTTTAAAAGTGCAGTCGGGTTAAAGAGAATAAGCTGTTCTAAACAGATGCGTTTTAAGTTTTGATTTAAATTGTGAAAGAGAGTCTAAATTATGGAGATCAGGAGGAATAGAATTCCGAAGCTGAGGAGCAGAGTGGCTGAAGGATCTGCTCCCCATGGTGACAAGGCGGACAGAGGGAACAGTGAGGTGAATGGAAGAAGACCTGAGTGTTCGAGAAGGTGTGGCGATATGAACAATATTAGTAAGGTATGGAGAAGCGAGATTGTGGATGGCTTTAAAAGTAAGAAGAAGTATTTTATAATTGATTCTGAAAAAGGTGGGAAGCCAGTGAAGCTGTTGTAGAATGGGTGTGGTGTGACAGATAGAGGGAGTTTTTGTGATAATACGGGCTGCAGCTTTTTGTACCAGTTGTGATTTGTGAAGAGTTTTTTTAGGGAGGCCAAACAGAAAGGAATTACAGTAGTTCAAGCGGTATGCGACTAAACTATGAACAAGAATGGCAGCTGAATGAGGTGTGAGGGAAGGACGTAAACGATTTATATTTCGAAGGTGGAAATAAACAGACCGGGTGACATTATTAACATGTGCAGTGAATGAAAGGGTGCTGTCGAAGATGACCCCCAGACTCTTAACCTGCAGGGAGTACCTATAAGTAGAAGTTTGGTTTTATTGTCATTTAATTTCAGGAAGATTGTGGTGATTTACATCTTGTAAAAGGGGTAAAATTGGTGCTCTTTTAAACTATTACGTTTAGAAAGCTAAAAAACTTCTCTCCATTAAACAGAAATTGGGGAAAAATATATCAGGGGGGGGCAATAAATCTGACTTCAACTGTACATATTTTTTTTTACCTTTTTTGTTTTCAGTTATAATGTTTCACAATATTGCTGTTTTTAATAAATCATATGCAAGCGGGGTGAGCATAAATTACTTCAAAATGAACTAAAAACCCTCTGAACAGTATTGTCATTCATTTATTTTCTTTTCAGCATAGTCCCTTTATTAATCTAGTGTTGCCACAGCGGAATGAACCTCCAACTTATCCAGCGTATGTTTTACAAAGCAGATGCCCTTCCAGCTGCAACCCATCACTGGGAAATAAATCTATGCTAGAGGTTAAGATCGAACTCATAACCTCGGCATTGCTAAACACTGTACTGTCTTATAAGTACCGTGCGCTGACCAATTGCTCCACTGGAGCTAATGTATATTTTTATGTAAGTAATGTATAAATAATGAATAAATAATGAATAATAAATAATATAAATAATGAATAAACCGTTACAAGTAATGTGTGCAATTTTAGCAATGTTATAAAAATCCATATAGCAAGTGCATTTTTCTTCGCTCCAAATGAACAATGCTGAATCAGTCAATGAAATAAGCTATTGTCATTATTTTTTCAATTCAGTTTAACTAGCGGCACTGAAATCACACGCCAACATCAAACTGTATTACAGGGAGGACAAAGGTGATCAGCTACTGGATTACAAGCAAGAAATGCAAACTATGGAGGAAGAAATAAAGAAACTGCAGAAAGAAGTGAGCATGCTGTACTGATATTAGACACTGGATGATGTTTATGAACAAAGGCTCATCTTCCTGATTGTTTCGCGTTTGTCTCAGAGTCGAGCGCTGCAGGTGGAGGTGCGTGCGAGTCGTGGACTGAAGGATGAACTGGACTGTTTGCGTGAACGTGCGGCCCGAGTGGAGCAGCTACAGACGGAGCTGAAAAACTGCACACATCGCCTGCGCAGCATGGAGCTTTATCGCACACAGCTGAAGGTACAGAAGAGCAATGCCATGCTAATGTCAACCTTGCCATGAAAAAAATTATGTTTTCGCCAAATTAATGAATCATTTTCTAAGTTTTTTGTGTAGCCTTGTTTTTGACAGTACTGTAAAAATACTCAAAAATGTCTCTGTCAATGTTTTCGAACATTTATATTTGATTTACCAAAGTCACAAAAGTGGCAATTTCACATCTGCCACATCCATAACGAAGCTTTTTACTAATAAATGCAAATAAAATAAATTCAATCATTTTTGTCATATATTGAGCCAACTCTTATCCTTTGATTAGCATTGTTTCTTTTGGGGCATGCAATTTAATTCACAGAATTTCTACTTAGTACTGTAAACTTGCATATTTTTTTGGTCAAATCCATATTTTATGGTAATAATAATGGTAATGACGGTAAGTCTGGTTTAATATGTTTGGGGTGAATATGTTGTGCGGTGAATTCCTGTAATGTTGATGCTCTCTGTGCCGACAGGAGCAGCAGCAGTACTGCGCCTCGCTGCAGGAGAACAAGGCTCTGCTGGAGGAGCAGCTGGCGGACGCTCGCCTGCGCTGCACTGCTTTGCGGGATCTGGAGAAGGAGAATCTTCTACTCAGACAGAAGCTCGTGGATATGGAGGCTGTATGAATGTTTTTATAACCTTATAAAGTTTTATCTGCATGCTACCATTTGAGACTGTGGAGTTAATGTGGAATTAATCAGTTTTGGTTCAATTATGCTGGATTGTAAGAAAACACATTTCTGTAACACTTTACTACAAGGACCAATTCTAACTATGAACTAGTGGCTTATTACCTGTCTATTATTACAATATTGGCTGTTTATTAGTCATTTTGGTCACATTTTTTTAATGTAAAATACAATTTAGGCTATTAACAAACCATTACTTAAGATTTTAGTTCAATGAAGATGCTTATTAATAGTTAGTAAGACAGTAGTTAGATATTTTGTAGGCTTAAAGATGTAAAATAACATCATATATAAGTGCTAGTAAACAGTTAATATTTTAATAATAGACAGGCAATAAGCCAGTAGTAAATGGTGTGAATTGTTACTAAGACTAAAGTGTTACCGTAATTAATGAGTACATATTCTGCATGATCTTATTCTGCATTGTAAAAAATAATTACAAAAAGTCAAGACAACAAATATTATTTATATTGCTTTAACTTATTTTAATAATTTAATCAGGTTTTAACTAATCCTAAGGTGTGCAATGTTTATCTTAATATCTTTAGTCAGTTTGATTGATGTGAGTTGAGATGACTAGAAAAGTTAATTTAATTCAACAAAAAAGGCAGCATGTGTATTTTTGCAGTGTATCCTACTCAAGACCTAAAGTCAAATATTTTTATGTTGCTTTACCTTATTTTAATGAACTTAAATAGGTTTCAACTGATTTTTTAAGTTTTTCAAAGTGTAATTTAATATATATATAAATATTTATTATATATGTTATTTATAATATATATATAAATATATATATATTTATTTATTAATTAAATTTTTATCAGTTTGATTTGATGTGGGCAGCACGGTTGTGCAGTGGGTAGCATAATCGCCTCACATCAAGAACGTCCCTGCTTCGAGCCCCGGCTGGGTCAGTTAGCATTCCTGTGTGGAGTTTGCATGTTCTCCTCGTGATCTTGTGGGTTTCCTCTGGGTGCTCTCGTTTCCCCACAAGTCTAAAAACGTGGTGAATTGGGTAAGCTAAATTGGCCGTAGTATATGTGTGTGAATGAGTGTGTTTCCCAGTATTGGGTTGCAGGTGAATGGGCATCCGCTGTGTAAAACATATGTTAGATAAGTTGGCGGGTCATTCCACTGTGACCCAGGTTAATAAAGGGACTAATCCGAAAAGAAAATGAATGAATGAATGATTTGATGTAAGCCGAGATTTTTAGTTCATTTGATTCAACTAAAAAAATGTTTTCCAGAGTATCCTACCCATTACTTAAACCTAGCGTCTACCTTAACAACTATTAATAAGCAGCAAATTAGTAGTTTGTTGAGTTAAAAGTCATAGTTAGTGGTTTGTTAATTGCAAGAATTGTACTTTAAAATTGTAACCGAAAGTTCGAAAGTCAGTATTAATAGCCCCCCCCCCCCCTGTATATTTTTTCAGTAACACTTTATAATAACTACACACTGTGAATCATATATTAAGCATAAGCAAATAGTAAATTCAATATGTTAAGCATTAACTCTACCTTAATGTTAGTAAGCAGGTTATAAATACAGCTGCAAATGCTGTATTCTTGACTTATAAACACATTTATAATGTGCTTAATGATTGTGTTTTCATGCTTTTGTAAGGACTAATTTTTTCATTACTTAACTAAGTATTGCATTATTTACGAACCAGTTATTTAATATAGTTGGTGCTATTTTAGGATCATTCAAAGTGCATAAGTAAATGATTAATGAACTATTCAAATTAACATTCATATATCTTATTGTTTAGGCATAAACTAATAGTTCAGTTGTATATTAATAAATGCTTTATTAACTTAACTTCATCCAGGTTTGTGACCTAATCTAAAGTGAGGACTATTTACGCTTTGTAAATTCCTTATTAATGACAATTAAAGGCTCAGTTATCTTCTAAACAGGAAAAAAAGAGAAAATAAATAGCTTTATTAATTTCTATTTAATTGATACGCAAATAAAAACTGTATTGAAGGAAAAATAAATCTTTGCAATCTAAAGTAAAACAAAATTACTGTGCAGTTTAAACATCACTGAATAACATTGAAATTATGCATCGTAATATATTGTTAACCTATTATATTGTTGTTGTTTTATCCATTTTTATTTAATTGTATTTATTTCTAATTGTATTGTAATACTCCTGTTATTCGGCAATGTTTAAAGTTCACAGTCATTTTATTTGTTAGATAAGATTGCAAACATTTATTGTTCATTTGATACTAAGCCTTAATGTAATTGTCATTTATAAGAGATTTATAAAGCATAAATAGTCCACACTTTAGATTAGGTCTCAAAACTGCATGAAGTTGCCTTAATAAGCATTTATTAACATACATAGTAACTATTACTATATGTTTAACGACGGTGAGCGATGACACACACAACTGGGGTAAGATCCAATATGCAGGTTTAATCGTAGTCAGGCAAGCAGTGGTCAATGCAGGTGCTAACGGGTATGTACAGGCAGTCCAGAATCGTAGTCAGTAAACAGGCTATAGGTCGTAAGGCAGGCGGCTAAACAGGAGAACAAGGATAAACAAGGCTGGGTCGAAACACGGAAACAAGACAGGGAAAACGCGTTGTAATGTCACCTACTGATCAACAAGACTCGGCAAACTGAAAGGGTGAATGTGTGGCTTATGTAGTGAATGCAGTCAGTCTCTGATAGTCCTCAGGTGTTGCGAGTGTAATCAGTCTAGATGAGTGAGCATGGGTGTCTGGGCGAAGTGCATGTCTGAATATGTAGTCCAGAAAAAGGCGGAAGTGTAGTCCATGGTTATTGTGTGGGAACCAGCGATCTCTGGAGAACGATCGCTGGCCATCGTGACAATATGCCTGAATAATAAAACATATAAATGTTAATTTGAATAGTTTATTAATTATTTCACAACTCATTCTGAATGATTCTAAAAGTCACCAACTACTCATAAATCAGCTGGTTTGTAAATAATGCAATACTGAATTTAGTAATGAACAATTAACTAGTAAAATACCACAATTATGGACATTATAAATGTGCTTATAAGTCAAGAAAACAGCATTTGCAGCTTAAGTTATAAACCGCTTATTAATGTCTATTAATGTAGAGTTAATGCTTAACAGATAATGTAGTTACTATTTGCAAATGCTTAATAAATCATTCACATGGGCTGCGTCCGAAGCCGCCTACTACTCAGAAGGTACTATATTTGAATTCAAACGTACTACTCGACCGTTAGAAAAGTACGTTCTATACAGTATGAATGTGAAAAGTATGAATGAAATTCGGACATACTACATCCGCCATTTTGACATAGTCACGTGACGTACCTGCGTAATTTGCGTCGCTTCACTCCCATTCATGAATTCGCTCGCGGGGCATCATGGGATAGCGCAGCATGCATGGGATGTGCACTCCAGAATCTCGCCGGAAGTAGTAAGTCATCCGGGCACTTCTCGCATACTGTTTTTCGAATTCTATGAATTCGGAAATACTACTCGGCTCACATACTGATTTTAGCGTACTATATAGTATGGAAGTATGCAGTTTCGGACGCAGCAAGTGTGTAGTTATTATAAAGTCTTACCTTTTTTTCTCCATTTTTTTTTCTCCATTGTGTTTTTTAACACATTTCTTAACCGTCATTCATTTTCTTTCCGCTGTGGCGACCCCAGATTAATAAAGGGACTAAGCCGAAAAGAATATGAATGAATGCCCTTCTAGCTGCAACCCATCACTGGGAACATCCATACACACACATTCACATACATATACTACGGACAATTTAGCTTACCCAATTCTCCTATAGCGCATGTCTTTGGACTTGTGAGGGAAACCGGAGCACCCAGAGGAAACCTACGCCAACACAGGGAGAACATGCAAACTCCACACAGAAATGCCAACTGACCCAGCCAAGGCTAGAACCAGTGACCTTCTTGCTGTGAGGCGATCATGCTATCCACTGCGCCACCGTGACGCCCTGTTAAACATCGTTTGGGACATACTTGAAAAAGGAAAAAAATTTCAGCAGTGCGAATGATTTTGACCAACTGTATAATTGTTTGTGTAGGAGCGGGATGTGGAGAGACAGCGGGTGGACGAGCTGCTGGAGATGAACATGAGTCTGCAGGTGGATCTGAAGCGCCAGGTTCATTCTGCAGGTGTCAATCAAAGTGTGACTCATCAACATTTCCTCCAATCAGAGCTAGAGTCTGACGAGGACGTTCAGGAAGTAAACATGCCCGAGATTGGTAGGTTTAATTATGCATGATTTGATATTATGGTGTTTGATATTATGACTCACATGGCATTGCTACACTGTTGAATTCGTAATTAAATGAGTAGATATCAATCACTTTTATGCAAATCAGCCCGTCAGGATTAGAAATAGACATTTATGAATACATTTACATTCCGCCCTATCGATAAATCATCCACCTTCATGTTGTTTCAGATCTCTGTGTTGTTCGTTCTTCTGTAATGCATGGAAGGAATAGATTGGCCTTGTCCTGGATGGCCTTTTCTGTATAGTGAAAATAAATAGGAAAAGATAGAAAATAAAACTTTAATGTTGCTGTTTTTGAAGCTTGTCAGTTTTCATTTGGATTCAGGGAAGTCTGAAAAGACTACTTTGTTTCTCATTTGATCTGGTGATAATAGAAATTACATTTTTGATTGAAACTGATCTTAAAAGGGATAGTTCATCGAAATCAAATGAAAAATCTGTCATTTATTTGAATAATCTTCAGAAAAACCTATTAAGATATGTTTGATTACACATGAGAGATTTCCTTTAATGAGTCCAGGTTACCAAAATATAAAAGATAACCTAAAAGTTACACAGGCACAGGGCTTAACATCAACTTTTTTGATCACCAGCCACTGTGGCTAGTAGATTTTCAACATTACTAGTCACTCGCCATTTTCACTAGTAACAATTTTGTTGTTGAGAATATATATTTTCTACGCATAAATTTGACTTTGGCATGCTAAAATTAGTTGATTTAGATCTTGTGTTATGTCCACATGCCTCCTCCTTCAGTTCACTTTTTTGTGTTGTGTATGAGCTTGCTCGATGTGCATGAGCAAATGGATTGTAGTTTCATTGTGTCGCATTGCAAATAGTTTTTATTTTACATGACTTTTTTAAAAAGTCGCGCTAATCACATCACTTGTGTGCAGGAGTAATTATACTCTCATTCGGTAATCACTTGCTTGCGTGAATACAATTATATTTGTTGGTCATGCTGCTTTTCGATTCTAAGATCACATTGGCATAAATATCGGTCTATCTTTATTGTGGAACCCTGCTTTAAGAAAACTACAATTTAAAAAGTATTTTCAACCAGCCGAAACGGCTAGTGGAAGGTTTCATAGTGTCACATTGCAAATAGTTATTTCATATGACCTTTCAGGGCTCAAAATTAAGGATTTACCAAATTTATCTCTGACCACACCAAAAAATAAATAAATAATTATTTGTTAGCCACAAATTTTAAATAATGTGTCATAACAAACTATAGCTGTATACACACTCTTTTTATTCATCAAAACTTTTCTTAAAAAACAAATTGACATTTAAAAAAGAATTAATGTCATGCATCTAAAATATGCACAGTATTCTGTCCTGGCTAAAGTTTCTAGATCCAGATCCCCTAGTTTTTTTTTGTGTGATTTTTCTGATTTTGCAATTTTATATATATATTTTATTATTATTTTATAATTTGCCATATTGGCCTACTATGTTAGGTGTGTGCAATCTGACACAATGAGAAGGACACAAATCATAAAAAATAAAGCTTCTTTATTTTGGTCTCTTGTCAAGACAAGATCTAAAACAGATCTAAAAAGGTAGGGATTAAGTCAAAGGACGGCTGTATTATTTTTATGCACAAGTTTACTATTTCTCTCTCTCAGGTTTCGCTTTCGGAGCATCTGATATGTACCTCACTCAGAACATGTGTTAGGGCTTCCCCTTCCGTAATACACCTAAAACACGGATTCGGTTTTCTCTCGTTATATACAGGGAAAGAGTTAAACGAAATCACTTATCGATTTCATGAACACCATAAAACCAGCCATACATGTAAAGCACAAATAATGTCTTTCAATTCGGTCAAGTCCAGCGGGGTTGCTCTGTTTTTTAGAGGTTGAGATTTGCTCAAACTTTTTTGCAGTCTGAAGCGCGTCAAATGCACAAAACGGCCAATTCACGCCACAGGATGTCTAATGCATCTTTGCACTGACTTCACATGTAAATCAATCGCGCTTCATCCACATCTGCTTACTGCACAGGCTGCAAAACACCCCCCCATGAAATGTAATGATTGTGAGGGCGCAGGTAAGACGTAATTTTTCGAGAAACACTCATATTTTTTATCAAAACACATGTGCTGCGTTTGCAAACATTTAATTGCAAACTGAAATAAATAACATTTTATTATATGGTTTGGAATTTGAAGTTTTATGAAATTATTTTTTTATGATTATTTTATGTTCAATTAAGAATTTTGTAAGATTGCAGGCCAATTAAGAATCTGTTCAAAGAATAGTTAAAGTGAAAGCAAAGCTTTTAAGCTAATGAAAGCAGCAGGACTGTAAGTGCACGATCATCGTGCATGTCCAGTCTTGTTTAAAAAAAAAACGATTGCACCAGTTGCGTTGTCCTCCAGGCTCGGTTGCTTTACGCAAGTAAACGGGAGCATGCTTTTAAAACAGCAACAGAGTAATTATCCTCTCATTTGGTGTTCACCTGGTTTCTTTTGATTGCGCGAATACAATTATCTTTGGATTCCGGCTAGTGGGAGAGGCTGTCTAACCTGCCACAGCTGAAATCTACCCGCATTTGGTGGGTTGGCAGGTGTTAATGTCAAGCCCTGCACAGGCATACTGTAACAATAAACTCTGCCTTAAATTTTTAAGTTGAATCAAATAAACTTTACAAGTCATGACATGACATGGAGCAGAGTTGACCGCGACAATGGGGTTCGAGTCCGGCGAAGAAAGCAGGTAAGACAAAAACCAAAAAAAAGCCCAAAAAATGTAATAAGTAAATAGCAAGGTGAGAATGTTGTAAAATCTGAAAACGTGGTAAAAATCAGGGGCTTTTCTTTTTCTGCATTGCATTTTGAAAACACTATCGGTGGGGTTTAAGGAAGTGGGTGGACGGGTCAATCAGTGCTTTTGAAAACACTGTCGGTTGGGTTTAGGGAAGGAGGAAGGTGGGTCAGTCGATCGGTCAGTCGACAGCGGCCTCTGTTGGATTTACAGAACAGCAGGCGCGAATGACACGCGAATGGGAAATTTGAGATCTTAAAAAGCGTACACAGCGGCCACTGGTGGATTTGCGAAAACAAAAACTGCAAAAAAACGTAGCTCCTGGAACGTATTTGGCACTCTCCAAAAATGTAAATAGGGGAACAGAATGAGCTTTCAGAATGGGCTTGGATTGTTTTTTTAGAGTGTAAGTAGGTTTATGAAAAAATGCCCTTGGTAATCAATCCTGACCTTGGAGTGTGTTTGTGCGTCTCTCTTACTTTGGTTCAGATCTGAAGCCCCTGAGTGAGGAGGTAAATGAGGCTTCCTCGTTGAGGCTTCTGGGAGCTGAAAACGAGAACGCCGAGCTGAGACGGCGACTGGAGCTCCTGCAGGCTGAACAAGAGGTCAGCGGATGTTTGGCCAGATTTATCCTCAGGCTACCACCTGGCTGATGTTAATTCTCAGGTCTCTCATGTACTGTATGTCTCTCTCTCTCTCACACACAGGCTCAGCAGGGCCCAGAGAAAATCCAAGAGCTCCAAAGACTCACAGAGCAGCTCTCACAAAAGCTTCAAAACACCCTCAAGGAGGTGAGCCACTTCTGACAGATTTAAGGAGCGTTTTTTCCTTCTTTTTTCTGTGTCTACTGTCATTTTGTCCCCGTTTCAACTTTTTGAATCGGGCCCTGTCATTTCTCTTTTAACCGTTAGCTGGAGTGTCTGAAGAATGAAAATAGCAGCCTGAAGATAAATCTGGAGGAGACAAAACGCAAACGGGAAGAAGACCTAAAGACAGACAGAACAGCCTCACAGGGAAAAGAAGGGAAAAAGCCAGTAATCCCAAGAGGGGAGTGTGAGGGAAATGACACGAGGAGAGAGAAACATGATGGAAAAGAAGGTGTAATAAAAGCCCGCCGAGAAGATGGGGAAGGGGGCGAGGGGGGCGACGTAATCCTCAGCGAGAGAAGAAAGAAGGTTATAGATGAAATGAACAGCAAAGAGAGAGGCGAGGCCGAGGGTGAGAAAGAAACCCAAAATAAGACAGACATCACAGAAAAGACATACAGCGATGAAGCCCAGAAGACTGAAGATGATCAATTCTCCCAGGACGCCCTCACCCTGCACAACCAGCTCCAGCAGGCCCTGGAAGAGGCCGACAGACAGAGCGCTTTAGCCCAGGATTTACGCTCTAAAGTGGCGGAGCAGAGTAAGAAGGTCTTGGAGGCGGAACATAAGCTGGCTTTTCTAGAAACGGAGAATCAGAGGCTGAAGAAGGCAGCAGAGAGCCTTGCGGAGGCTAGGAAACAGATAGAGGTGATGATCACACAATAAATGCATGAGTTAAAGACACAGTTCACCCAAAAATAGACATTGTGCCATCAATTACTCACCTTTAACTTGTCCCAACACAAGCTTTATATTGCATCTTGTTCAAATAGAGACTCCTTTTAAGGGATATTTCACCCAAAAATGACAATTCTGTCCTCATTTAGTCTCTCTTGACTTTTTTTGTTTTGCAAAACTCAAAAGAGGAATGTTGTAAACCTGTAGACACTGACTTGCATAGTTTTTATTTTTCATACTACGGAACAGAGGTGGGACCAAGTCATTGTTTGGCAAGTCACAAGTAAGTCTCAATTCATTGCCCTCAAGTCCCGAGTCAAGTCCCGAGTCAAGACAGTCAAGTCCCGAGTCAAGTCCCAAGTCAAAGGCAACAAGTCTCAAGTCAAGTCCAAAGTCCTGCAGTTTGATTTTCGAGTCTTTTCGAGTCTTTTTAACACGAAAATAAAAGGTAAACAGATTATGTATGGTTAAGATCTGTATTTATTAAACAAACCTTTTTTATTAAAGAACATTGCTCAAATATATAAAAATACTTATATTTTCTGAAAAAGTGCTGACCAGTGCTGCGTCTCATCTCCACAGCATAATGCACAAGAACGAGTTCCATGACAAAAGAGTCCATTTTGCCTCACATCACACAGAAACTGCAGGTCTACTGCTTTTTAATTATGTTTTCAGTGACCAACTTGTGATTAACCAAAATTACATAAAGTACCTCAATGAGGCAGCAGTAGACCAACAACTCCTGTATGCTGCAAAATAAAATTGAGTGGACTTGGTATTTTGTCAATTGAATCTCGTGTGTGCTGAAGAGATGGAGATGCAAATCTGTCTAGCAGCAATGTAAAATTGTGGCACATATTCTCAATGAAGGCTACTTCTTACAAACAATAACGTTGTTTTCCTAACATAACATTGAAGAACTTTGCTCTCTACCTTGTGTGATGCTCGTGCACCGATTCCGGTTTGTGGACAAAACTGCTTGCGAGCTCTCAAACATACGTTGCCCGTGCGCAAATTTTTTCACGCTCTCAAATATGCACTGAATTTGTGTCTTTCCTCTTCCTTTTGTGCTTTTTGATATGATTTATATTGAGGCACTATTAATTAACAGTAACCAGAATACTAAAATAGACTTTCATATTAAATTTTTTATCTAATAAACCATAACATTTTGGCTGTATGTTATATGATGAGATATTTCCAGTTTCAAACACTTAAAGACACAGAGAATAGAGGTTGGATGTAAAGAATGCATTTTGTTTTACAAACATTTATTAAACATCCAAAAGGTGCACCATACTAATCAAATAAAAAACATTTAAACAAAAATATAACACAAGCAGAAATGTAACTGTGATAAAAATAAGGAAAAACTTGTTAAGGTATTATAGCCTACTGTACTATTCACTCTTCAAATAAATGCCATGATCAATCCCATTTTATCATGGCAACTAAAATAAAGTGAACTAGTGTCTGCTGTCTTTCACATTGCTGATGAGATTTAAGGACATTTTCCATGTCATCCTCTTCATTTTGAGGAAAAGCTGTCAGGGCCCCTGAACAAATGTATTGGCATGGACAGTGTTTTAAACAGTACTATAGTAAAGTACTTAAATTAATATGTTATGGTAATACTATAGTTGCTATGGTAACACAAGTGTCATATAAACAAATACCCAATGCTGTATTATTTTACAGTATAGGGTACATAATTCACCACATTTTACTGTAGTAAAACTACACTCGGTATTTAATTTTATCATTTCACTATTTTTAATACTACAGTATGCTGAAGCATTCATTAACAAGTTGTAAATAATACCAGCCTAAAACATAGGCAGTATCCTAACTCTCAAAAACACTAGTATTTATTATAGAATTTATCTTAACCTTTTAGTGTTTCATGTATTGTTAATAAATAGTGTAGCAATAAATAAACCATATCAACATTCTAGAATAATCAATTTAACAGGAGGATCTCTGGAGAGCAAAAGCACGAAAGGTTTGAGGCGCCAGTGTGGACAAAAGTCAAGCGAACGCAGAGAAACTGAATACGCGCACGAGAGACGCGGGGACCGGTCGTGAATAGTTGGAAGGCAGTGCCAGGCCAGTCAATCAAATTGAAGAACCTGCACACTGGTGGAAGTAATGTCAGAGCCAATCAGATTTTTCCTTCTTTTTATCAAGAACTGGGCTCGAATCCCACTTAAGCACTTGAGAACAATCATTAGACAGTTTTGTCAAAAATATTGTAATGTTTAACAATTTATTAGAGCCACAAAGTATCTTAAACTTGTTTTCACGTTTGAATTGCAAAGAAATGTGAAACAAGTTAAAATAGAAATACCCACAGAGAAACAGTTACAGTACTGTATATAAATGTAAATATTTGTTTAAATACATTTATAGTGGTTTTAAATATCTTTTAAAATGTAGAGAAGTTCACATTCAACAAACTAAATAAAACAAGTCTTTTTTAGTTTATTTAAAAACAATTACAAATAAAGCAATTCAAGTCACAATTAAATGATCTGGTTGAGTGATCGAATAATAAAGCTAAAACTTTAATTGAATCCCACAAAACAGTAACAAAGACACTCATGAAACAAAATGTGATTGTTAATTGTATTTTTTATTAGATTGTTGGTTTTAAGTACTTTAAAATAGTAGATAATCTTTAAATATAGAGGGGGAAATACAGAAAAACAAACAAACAGAAATTCAACAATATAGATGCATTACATTATAATCTCACTAAAAAATTTAATTAAAAACCATATAGAGGACTAAAATACTGCTAAGAGGCAAAACATCAAGAATAATACAAATACCTTTAAGGTTTTAAATACTAAATAAAATAAATAGTATCAATCCAAAATATTTCGTGCTATTTAGTCTCCACTTTCCTTACTAATATGCAACTCCCTCTCTGACTACTCCACTAACTACAAAAAAAAAAAAAAATAAATAAAATAAAAATTACTAATTGCTTCTTACACTCTTTACACACCTGAAACTTGTCTACAGCACTTATTCATTGTTGCTCTTATAGTTGTGTAAATTGCTTCCTTGTCCTCATTTGTGAGTCGCTTTGGATAAAAGTGTCTGCTAAATGACTAAATGTAAATGAAAAAGGTAACACTTTACAATAAGGTTATATTAGTTAATTAAGTTTATGTATTTACTAATGTAAACAAACAATGCAGTGCAGTTTATTACAGTATTCATTCATGCTAAAATTAATGGAAATAAAATTATTGGTTAATTCTTGTTAACTCACAGTGCATTAACATTGATGTTAACAATCATAACTTTAAATTTTAATAATGCAATAATAAATGTTAAACAATAATTAATAAAGGTTTGCAAGCATAATTCATTATTAGTTCATGTTAGTACATAGATTAACTAAAGAAACCTTATTGCAAAATGTCACCAAAAAAGCACTTTTTTCAGAGTTTTAAGAGCTTTAAAAATAAATTGCAAAAACATAAATTACAGCCATGTTCATTCATAATTATGTGAAATAAATCACGAGAGGGTAAATTTGGTTTAAAAAACTAAAGTACATTGGCTTATGCACAACATTAAAACAATGCTTTTGCACAACAGTAACACATTGCGAGTAGTAAAGTCTCTTACCTTTGACAGATGTTGTAAATCCGCTGAATAAAACAAAAGAAGCAGATCGCGGATGTGTTTATTTCACTCCGAGTCAGAATGAAAATGGCATCTTCAAATTTTCCCGCTGGTGCAAAAACACGGAAGTGCGCCACAAAGCGCTAGTGGTCGAAAGTATGCGCGCATGCTGTCTGTCACACACACACATCTACACACACACGCAGAGATAGAGCGTTCGGCATCAACATACTTTTTATCTTTGGGCTTTTTATGGAAAGTAGCAAGTCTTTACAAGTCAATAGGCGCAAGTCCAAGTGAAAGTCCGAGTCATTCATGTTCAAGTCCAAGTCGAGTTGCAAGTCTTTTTATATTTTGTCAAGTCGAGTCTGAAGTCACCAAATTCATGACTCGAGTCTGACTCGAGTCCAAGTCACATGACTCGAGTCCACACCTCTGCTACGGAAGTTAATGGTTACAGGTTTCCAATATTCTTCAATATATCTACTTTTGAGTTCTGGAGAACAAAAAAAGTCAAGGGTGAGAAAATGAGGACAGAATAAATTTTTTTGGTCTTGTTAGTAGTCTTTAGAATGTCACCATAAAATGCCATATATGCAATTTTTACAGTGCATCCGGAAAGTATTTATAGTGCTTCACTTTTTCCACATTTTTTTATGTTACAGCCTTATTCCACAATGGATTAAATTAATTTATTTCCTTAATAATCTGAAAAGAAATGTTTTTTGAAATTGTTGCAAATTTATTAAAAATAAACAACCTGAAAAATCACATGTACATCAGTATTCACAGCCTTTGCCGTGAAGCTCTAAATTGAGCTGTGGTAAATTCAGTTGATTGGACATGATTTGAAAAGGCAAACACCTGTCTATACAAGCTCCCAGGGTTGATAGTGCATGTCAAAGCACAAATCAAGCATGAAGACAAAGGAATTGTCTGTAGACCTCCGAGGCAGGATTGTCTTGAGGCACAAGGCTGGGGAAGGTTACAAAAATTTTTCTGCTGCTCTGTTTTTTTCCAATGAGCACAGCGGCCTCCATCATCCGTAAGTGGAAGATGTTTGGAACAACCAGGACTCTTCCTAGAGCTGGCCAGCCATTTAAGCTGAGTGATCAGGGGGGAAGGGCCTTAGTCAGCGGGGTGGTCAATAACCCGATGTTCACTCTGTCTGAGCTCCAGCGCTCTTCTGTGGAGAGAGGAGAACCTTACAGAAGGACAACCATCTGTGCAGCAATCCACCAATCAGGCCTGTATGGTACAGTGGCCTGACGGAAGCCACTCCCCACCTAGAAGTTGCCAAAAGGCATCTGAAGGACTCTCAGACCACAAGAAACAAAATTCTCTGGTCTGATGAGACTAAAATTTTACTCTTTGGAGTGAATGCCAGGTGTTACGTTTGAAGAAAACCAGGCAGTGCTCATCACCAGGCTAATACCATCACTACAGTGAAGCATGGTGATGGCAGCATCATGCTGTGGGGATGTTTTTCAGCAGCAGGAACCGGAAGACTAGTCAGGATAGAGGGAAAGATGAATGCAGCAATGCACAGAAACATCCTGAATAAAAACCTGCTTCAGAGTGCTCTTGACCTCAGACTGGGGCGATGGTTCATCTTCCAGCAAGACAATGACCTAAAGCACACCACCAAAATATCAATGGAGTGGCTTCACAACAACTCGGTGAATGTCCTTGAGTGGCCCAGCCAGAGCCCAGAGCTAAATCCTATTGAACATCTCTGGAGAGATCTGAAAATGAACCATCGCTTCCCATCCAACCTGATAGAGCTTGAGAGGAACTGCAAAGAGAAATGGGCAACAATTCCCAAAGACAGGTGTGCCAAGCTTGTGGCATCACATTCAAAAAGACTTGAGGCTGTAATTACTGCCAAGGGTGCATCAACGAAGTATTAGGCAAAGGCTGTGAATACTGATGTACATGTTATTTTTTTCACATTGTAATTATGGGATATTGTGTGTAGAATTTTGAGGAAATAAATGAATTTAATCTACTTTGGAATAAGGCTGTAACATAAAAAATGTGGAAAAAGTAAAGCGCTATGAATACTTTCCGGATGCATTGTATAAACCCATGTAAATGCACTTTGATTTGCTTTGGATAAAAAAAGCGTCGGCTAAATAACTGCTTAATGTGTTTATATCGGGGCAGGTGCTGCAGGGTGAATCTATGCAGAAGGAGGAGGAGCTGATTCGTCTGCACAGTCAGGAGGAGCTCCAGAAGATGCAGGCTGCAATAATCGCTCAATTAGAGGACGAGCGAGCAGCACTGGAGCGGGAAAAAGAGACTCTCAGAGGCTCTGTAGATTCACTCAGGGCCGCGGTGCGCAAGGTGAGGCCGCCTATTTGCTCCACTAAAAGATATAGATTACATGACTGGGGGAAACTTGGAGATTAATGGTGCCTACATTAAAATTATGCTGGAACAATGAGTGGATATCATAAAAAAACACACACACAATGGGCAGAGCATCAGCGTGGGGGAACAGTAATGAGGTGCCAATAGTTGCTAATTGGTCTTTAAAGTGGCAGTTCACAGTTCTGTCATCCTTTCTTTGTTATGTGTAAAACAAAAGAGGATCTGTGCAATTAAAGTTTAATGAGAACTAAAGCTGTCAAGATGGAAAGTGGACAAAAGAGCAACATGAAAAATTTGTGCACTTGAATAAGTCAATATAAATGTACAGTTAAAGTCAGAATTATTAGTCCCCCTGTATATTTTTTCACTGTTGCCATCTAATTTTTTAGAGTAAGTAGCTAAAGGTGAAACAAATTATTGCTAAAAGTTGCTAAATGATGCTGTGATTTCATTGTGTGATGACGTCAATACATAATCGCAAATCATAACTGCATCTTTATGTAACATACAAAATAATGAATGAGTTTTCACTAGTTGATTGGCCAAACATTTGAAATATATTCAGTTATAGCACTGTGTTGTAGTTAGGGTTGTAACAATATACCGGTATGACGGTTTACCACGATTTGAACGTGCACGATTATCATACCATGAACAATTGCATATCAACGGTTTTAACCCTTAAAGACCGAGACAGCCGCCCGCGGCTAAAAATAAGTATTGCTCTTAAATGTTTAATAACTTTTGATCCGCTGATCCGATTCATACAATTCAAAGATTGGCATAAAGAAGAGAATCTCAGCTTTCCAGTGCTGTATCACATAACATTCGCGGACTTTCAGAGGCTCCGGAATCAGTGCGGTTACGTCATCAACATTTGACAACGCTGATTTGACAAAGAAACGCTCGTCACTGTGTCTCCGGACAAATCAGACATGATACATTGATGCATTGTCCCTCCTCCATGCCCAGATTGGTTCAAACTCGCTATATCACAACCAATAAGCATAGGTTTCACTTTTGTTTGTGGACCAAGCATTTTGAACAACACGGGATGAGAGAAAGGCATACATTTATGCGCGGCTAAATAAAACGCAAAAAAAAAGTTTTGCATGAAATAATTCTCATACTAAGTACTTTTGCATGCACAGCAGCACAGAAACATGACAAAACAGTGACACAGCAAAGACGAACTGCTGCTCTTGCTGTTTTCAAAAGACGCAAATGAAGATGCAGCTGTTTGTCTGCATTGCAGACAACCATATCCATATCCATAGACAACCATATCCATGCTGGCACATAAAACCTAAGGATGTTCCATATTGAATCTAGTTTCGTTATGTAACTATTTATAGCATAGTAAATATTTATATCTATTTTTTACTGAGGATTTGCACCATGTTTATTTGGACTTTATTTGGACTTTGACACATTATTTATTATTTTCTTATTTTTATTTGTTCATTGTAAGTGGTGTTGTTTATAGTAACTAAAATATATTATTTGGAAAAAGTCAAATTTGCTTCACTGTTCTTTTATTTTGTAACATTTGTAACATACCGTATACCGCGAAACCGTCAAACCGTGGTATTGTTTTAGACGATTATCATACCGTGAAAAATTCATACCGTTACAACCCTAGTTGTAGTTAATGATACCTAAATGGGGCAGCACAGTGGCGCAGTGGGTAGCACAATCACAAGAAGGACGCTGGTTTGAGCCCGGGCTGGGTCAGTTGGCGTTTCTATGTGGAGTTTACATGTTCTCCTCATGTTGGTGTGAGTTTCCCCCACAGTCCAAAGACATGCAGTACAGGTGAATTGGATAAGCAAAATTGGCCGTAGTGTGTGTGTGTGCAAGAGTATGTGGGTGTTTCCCAGAGTTGGGTTGTTGCTGGAAGTGTATTCGCTGCAGAAAATATGTACTGGATTAGTTGGCGGTTCATTCCGCTGTGGCGACCCCTGATTAATAAAAGGGACTATACAAAAAGAAAATGAATGGATGATTTCTAAATGAACAACAATTATACCTGTTATCAACAAGATATCAGCAAATAAACAATTCAATATCTACTAGTGAGGCTGCAGTTTCAGGAGAACATTAAAGCTGATTTATACTTTTCCTGGTGACACATCAAGGATCTCCACTGTGTGCACACACCTTGCAAAATGGACGAGGCTTTTATACTTGACGTGTTCGCTTCTGAGATATTTTTTTAAAACAACAGGGGGCGGTTTAAAGAAATCAACCGTAAAATCAGACGGATAAACGGATCACTCCACAATTCACACATTACTGTCTGGCTAGTTTGTGTCCTCTACTTACAGTTGAAATCAGAATTATATATTTTTTCTTTTTCAAATATTTCCCAAATGATGTTTAACAGATTTAGGAAATTTTCACAGTATGTCTGATAATATTTTTTCTTCAGGAGAAAGTCTTATTTGTTTAATTTCGGCTTGAATAAAAGCAGTTTTAAATTTTTTAAACATCATTTTAAGGTCAATTTTATTAGCCCCTTTAAGCAATTTTTTCCCCCTAATAGTCTACAGAACAAGGGGCGAAGCAGTGGCGCAGTAGGTAGTGCTGTCGCCTCACAGCATAAGGTCGCTGGTTTGAGCCCGGGTTGGGCGTTTCTGTGTGGAATTTACATGTTTTCCTTGTGTTGGTGTGGGTTTCCCTCACAGTCCAAAGACATGAGGTACAGGTGAATTTGATAAGTTAAATTGGCCGTAGTGTATGTGTGTGCAAGAGTATGTGGGTGTTTCCCAGTGTTGGTTTGTGGCTGGAAGTGCATTCGCTGCAGAAAATATGTGCTGGATAAGTTGGCGGTTCATTCCGCTGTGGCGACCCCTGATTAATAAAGAGACTAAGCCGACAAGAAAATGAATGAATGAGTCTACAGAACAAACCATCGTTATATAATAACTTGCCTAATTACCCGCACCATAATCTCTTCAAAGTGATTCATATTTACCTCAAATGTAACGAGGCTCGCGTGCACTTAAAAACGAACCTCCACAAATGCAGCAATGATGTCACATTCGCCGAGTGTACTTAAGCAAACTATTGAACACATCGAGTATAAATCAGCCTTTAGGACCCCTTATTATGACCCTCCCCAACACCTACCCTAAACCACCTCCTGATGGACGGATCAGGGACAACAGGGTCCTAAAAATCCAGAGGGTCCAAAAAATATGCACATAATGAATTTGACAAGTACGATGCGATCCTGGATTAGCATCTATGTTGATCCTGAAACATCATTTTTTGATTGAAAATGTAATCCATACCTATTTTCTACTCCTAATCCCATCCATAACTGTAAATTATTCCCAAAATCAAAGTGGAATATGCCTAAAGTAAACATAAAAGGTAAATATATCCCTTAATTCTGATTGGCTGACTTGAATGTTGTTAAAGGGTCAACATAAATGTTAATCCAGGAATATGTCCTACTTGGTGAAAACAGGTTGGTGAAAAAGAACAGTCTTAGAAATGCAATCCAGCCTCTCCGGATGTTTGGGAACATGCTAATCTGTACTAATAGTACTGTGCCCGGATATTTATCTGAGTTAAGTCACTACTGCTCATTGTATTTCATTCACGCGTTAACAGTTGCTAAACTTATTGCAAGATGCTTTTTGAAAAAAAAAAAAAAATGTATACGATAGAGTCGTATAAAAAGTGTTAAATCAACAAAATTGCTAAATTAACACCGACTGAACTCTACTTATACTACTGCACAGCGAAGAAAAGTGAGTGTATTTTCTATTGTTGACTGAATGATGCAAACCACTTTCTCGTAGGGTGATCAAATAGAGCTGATCAACCAAAACCTGAAGGCTGATCTGGAAAGACTGGGTCGGACCCTGGAGTCTTCCAAACGGCATGAAGAAGAACTGCAGGCTGAGCTCAGAGAGTCCGGCGTGGAGGCGGAGTCTCTGGCCAGGGGGCGGGAGGAAGCGCTGCTGGAAGTCTCTCGATTGGAGCAGGAGAAGGAGGCGTGTCAGGCAGAGCTTGAGAGCCAACGACGTGAGCTGCGGCAAAGAGAGCGAGAGATGGCCAGACTCCGACAGCAGCTGGAGAGCACATCATCTGCCCTGGAGCATGGCCACCAGCGGGCCTGCAGCCTGGAGGCAAACAACAGGTACAGGCATATGTGCAGCTGAGGTCAGAATTATTAGCCCACCTGAATTATTAGCCCTCCACAATATTTTTTTCCCCAATTTCTGTTTAACGAAAATAAGATTTTCAACACATTTATTTTTGTTTTAACTGATTATTTTTTTATCTTTGTCATGATAACAGTACATACTATTTTACTACATGTTTTTCAAGATACTAGTATTTAGCTTAAAGTCACATTTAAAGATCTAACTAGGTCAATTAGAGAAGTCACTGTATAATGATAGTTTGTCCTGTAGACAATCGGAAAATAAATATTGCTTAAGCAGGATAATAATAGTGACATTAAAATGGTTTTAAACAATTTTTAAACTGCTTTTATTGTAGATGTTTATATATTTTATTAGACAACACAATATCAATGTTTTCACTTCAGAAGCGTAAAAAGAAATGAAAACATTTACTGTTCTGACAAATTGTCATTTTCTGGAAAGAAAATCTAAATGCAAATTTGTATTTGAAATCTGGATAAAATATTACCAGACTTTAATAGAACAAAACACATTTTAAGATTTTACTCAAACCCATACCTATCAAATCATGTAAACCCAGAAAAACTTTGGACATTTTTTTCCAAAGCTGTTTTTTCAATATTGTTGACATCATGCAAGGTTTTTGAGCACCAGATTTTTAGCACATTTGTATGATTTCTGAAGGGTCATGTGGAATTATTTGATTTGAATTGCACAAATATTATTTTATGCTTGAATAATATAATATAATATAATATAATATAATATAATATAATATAATATAATATAATATAATATAATATAATATAATATAACATAATATAATATAATATAATTTTATATAATAATTTCAAAGTATTATTGCTTTTTACTCAAATTTTCAAATAAATAAATAGAAATAAAATAAATACATAATTTGAAATATTACTGAACTCAATTGTAGATATTTTTCTGTTTCTCACACAAAAAGTTATTATATTGCTTCAGAAAATACAATGTAAAAATTATTAGTTGATTACTTGAAATTAGTGAGTAAACCTATTTTCTTAATTTTTTTAAATTAATAAACTGTGCATAATTATAAAAATTAAGTTAAAGCAACTTTACAGTTCCAAGGTACATTGGAGAAATTTATTGACAGGCGCCATGTTTCTATAATAACTTGCATAGACACGTCCACAGAACATTTTTTTTTTACAAAGAAACTGGGATTAAAATATCTTTTCCAACTCTCTGTGATGTTTATCAATTTAAAATGTTTTTTAATCAGAGCATGTTTTTAATAAAGACAGTAAAGTGGCTGAAATTCTTAACAGCTATAATCACCCATCCGCATGGTGTAAGTAAACACATGTGTGTGTGTGTCGGGCAAACGGCATTTTTGTTTGACTCATCGTTTCAAAAAGACTTGAATAAACTCCACCACAAATACATGAAATAAACTTACTTGGTAGTTTTGACTAATGAGCTGTATTTCAGCTTCATTTGTGTCTATCTCTATCACTGACTGCTGTTTATCTGACGAAACACAGGAGAAGCAGAAACACACGTGGGAGCGGTGGGCGGGGAGAAACAGCTCATTTGCATTTAAAACCACAGTCTACAAAAAAGCTATACTGTACTCAGACACCAAACTGCGCAGATTCTGGAGGTTATAATAAATAATTTGATGGGTATTTTGAGCTGAAACTTCACAGACTCATTCTGGAGACACCAAAGGCTTATCTTACATCTTGTAAAAGTGGTAACGTAGGTGCCCTTTAAGTAAAGTAAATAATCACTTTTTACAGTGTATAGTGCACATGTCGTATGGGCCAACTGCTACATTTTATTTCTAATTTATTGTTGTAAAAAATTAAATAACACAAAGATTAATAGATAATGAATAGGTTTTAAGTTTTGAGGGCACTATTCCCTTCACACCAAACTTTCCAGTCCTCATACTTATTTCAGATCCTATAAAACAAATAGCATAATAATATTATGTACATGGTTCAATGCATCTGTTATCTGCCCACAGACGGATGTGTCAGGATCTGGCTCAGCTCAGAGAGTCCTGCGCGCAGTTTGAGGAGCTGCAGAAGGAAAACACACAGCTTGCTTCACTCAACGCTGAGAGCAAAGCCCAGATTGACTCCCTAACAAAGGTCGGTGCAGTATTCAAAAGTGTTTGTGTGCGAGATCTTAACGATAAAAGCAATTACTATAGCGCCTCGGCACACAATATTTCTGCAATTATGTTTGCCTGGAGGTCCCATTGAGCTGAGATCTCGCAAAATGGCCCACTTTGAATATTCCCTTTCAGCCAGGTAATTGTTTTCGGGTTGCTTTCTTATCTGAAAATCCTCAGCGCAATTAGATTTAGCCTCCTCGGACAGCTGTGCTGAAAATGCATCTTTGCGAGATTAATGAAATCTGTTATTGCTCAGGTTTTCCTGAAGAGGATAGTCGGTTCTCAGTAATGCCGGTTAGATACTGACTTTAAAGGGCACCTATGGTAAAAAATCTACTTCTCAAGCTGTTTGGACAGATCTGTGTGTTGGTATAGTGTATAGACCGTCATACTGGGGTGATATGAACACACCCCGTCCTTTTTTTTCAATTTAACTACAAAAAAAAGGCCAATTGGAGCTGTTTTCAAATCGATCGCACCATTACGTAGGTGTGCGATCCCCTCGCCCACCGAATTGATTGACAGCTGCGCGCATTAACATGTTCCGGTAGTCGCGTGTATATGTCAACAAGACCAGGCAGACATACGCAAAGCAACCGGGAATAAAAGGTCTGTTCTGTTCGCTAGGATCAGCAAGCATCATCAAATGTGATTAAGAGTAAGTTTCACATGTTTAAAGTGTTTTAAAACAGAGTATGTGTGTAATTAATTACAGAGTTTTACTTCAGCTTTACTTCATCAGCACAGCCGCGTGTCAGAACAATTATAAAAGAAGATGCTTCAATCCCCGTTTGTGGAAGTTAAATCAGGTTTATTTTGTACATTAGCATAACAGATATCCCCACTTGAGGTTAGCCTTAACTAGGCTAAGCGCGCTCTGTCTGTCTGCCTGCCTGCGTGTGTGTGTATCATCTGCGGTGTGTGTGTGTGTGTTTTTGTGTGTGCGCGCGCGCGCTTTGTAACGATATTGTGTGTGACTCATCAATGCAACTTCTCAATACTAATTAGTAAAGGTTAGTTCTTACTGTAGTATCTCACAAACGCTACGTGAGACCTTCTTCCTTTAAGTCTGTCTGTTGTCTGACGCAGCTAAGAGAGGAGGCATGTAGAAACAGTGGGCGGGAAAGAAAAAGCTTAAAGGCGCAGTACGACAAAACCACCCCCTGCTGGAAATCAGTATAAAACAGCATCTTGTAAAAGGTATAATGAAAAATCTGATGGGTATTTTGATCTGAAACTTTATATACACATTCTAGAGACGCAAAAGACTTATATTAAATCTGAAAAAAGGGGTAACCTAGGTACCCTTTAAATATGGCAAGAAATGGAAGTTGTGATCAAATTTTCTTGCATTATAGTGTGATATATTGACAAAAAAATTGTATCTTCTTTTATTTAGGATTTTTGGTTTCACTTTAGATTAAGTGGCCTTAACCACTAGGTAATTTCATCAAAATATAAATACATTGTACTTAGGGGCTGATCACACCAAACGTGCATTTACGTTATAAAAACGCGAGGCTTGTCTTGTTGACAAGAAAAAAAGGAGCGCGGTGCGCCTTTTTATGTCGCTAGGCAACGACTAAATCAGCTGGGTATTTTGCGAGCGTGTTGCTGTTAATATTAAAATAACTTTAATATCTGATAATATTGTAAAATTCACGATTTGAAGTCATACAGCTCCGTTTAACTCAGAACAGCAACCACAAGTCTCTTTTCCATCTTTAAGTCTCCCTTGTTGTCTTGACAACATAAAAACCCAGCCTCTGCTTTCATTTGATTGTAGAATGAACGCAACTGACGTAACACGCTTTTACCACTCAGAGTTGACTTTTTTTTTCAACTGCGTGCACAAGACGTGCAAGGCAAAAACGTGAGGCGCAGCAGGCCAATTAAAAAAAGGCTCCTCTCAACGCAAAAATCGCATTGGGTGTGATCGGCCCCTACTGTGCTTATAATGTACTAAAGAGCACTTCTGCTGCTCTTAAGGTGGGATACGGGTAGGGTCAGGGACAGGTTTGGCGATATGGGTAGGTTTAAGGTTGGGTTAAGGTAAGGGATGGGTCAACAATGTAATTATAAATGTAACTACATAAATAAATTATATATAGGTATTTATAAGATAAGTACTATGGAATGGGGCAACATGGTGGCACAGTGGTTAGCACCGTTGCCTCACAGCAAGAACGTTGCTGGGTCAAGTCCCGACTGGGTCAGTTGTCATTTCTGTGTGGAGTTTGCATGTTCTCCCCGTGTTGGCGTTGGTTTCCTTTGGGTGCTCCGGTTTCCCTAACAGTCCAAACACATGGTGCACAAGTGAATGGAATAAACTAAATTGACCGTAGTGTATGAGTGTGTGTGTGTGTGTGTGTGTGTGTGTGTGAATGAGTGAGTATGGATGTTTCCCGGTACTGGGTTACAGCTGTAAGGGTGTCTGCTGTGTATAACATATGCTGGATAAGTTCTACCATCCACCCCATCTCCACCTTTCCTCCTTTACCATGGGGAGCTTTCAAGAACTACCGGAACTCGTACCCCCTCACATGCTCATTGACCAGGAGGGAGCCCTGGGCTCAATCATTTCTGAGCTTACGGTTCTCTCCCAGGACAACATGCCAAACGTGCTATTATTATTAAGCAATAGCTAAGTGTGAACTCTTGAAAAGTACATTTTAACAAATGACTTTTTAGCAGCATCTCTCTCAGCCATGGGACCTCTGTTTCTCTGGGGTATGTGTTTGTGTGTGTGTGTGTTCGAAGCTGTAGTTGGACACATATAACCAACTAGTGATCATGATTGGTGTGTCTGTGCACGTGAACTACACGGGAACTGTAGTAATGATAATATTCATAATGACATGTTGAATTTGGAGCGTAGTGGGTAGCACAATCGCCTCACAGCAAGAAAGTCACTGGTTCGAGCCTCGGCTGAGTCAGTTGGCATTTCTGTGCAGAGTTTGCATGTTCTTGCTATGTTAGCGTGGGTTTCCTCCGTGTGCTCCATTTTTCCTCACAAGTCCAGAGACATGTGGTGTAGGTGAACTGAATAAGCTAAATTGGCTGCAATGTATGTGTGTGAATGCAATGGTGTGTATGGGTGGTTCCCAGTGTTAGGTTGCGGTTGGAAGGGCATCTGCTACTTATATGCTGGTCAAGTTGGCGGTTCATTCCGCTGTGGCGAACTCTGATTAATAAAGGGACTAAGCCGAAAAGGAAATGAATGAATGAATAATTGTTGAATTTGATTGGATGTTTGTTTCTCATGTTGTCCCAATAACAATATTATTTATTTTATTGTCATTTGACAAATTAGATTTTTTTTTAAATTAACGCAATAGTTACTTTCCCTGGTAATTAGATACTTTTATAATTATGTTACTGAGTTACTATTTGTGAGAAGTAACTAGTAACTATAACTAATTACTCTTTTAAAGGATGTGCCCATCACTGGAGAGCAGAAGTACTTTAAGACATGCTTTTATGCATGCATTGCTGTTCACTCCTCCATTCCTCCACAATAATAATATTTTACTCGCAAACAGGATCTGGCTAATGAGAGCGCCCAGTCCCGAGAGTTATCCAATCAGATCACACAGCTAAACAAAACTCTTGAAGAACTGAAGACCAGGCTTCAAATGGCATCACAGCAAAGATCCACTCCAGAAGTTGCTTTATCACCTCCTGACTCGCGTGTAGAGAGTGTCGAGGGTTGTGAATCAAACAGACATTCTGCAGACCGCCAGGAGGACACTGTCAGTACTGCAGATAAGGTGAACCACAACCAGAGCTCCAGGCCTGCAGACTTTATCTCTGCTGGAGAAGATGATGAAAACACAAGGAGCAAACAACCGCACACAACGGCAGAGGCTGGGGGCCAGGAGGCACTGAGTCAACGGCTGATAAACACAGAGCGTGAGGTGAGATAAAGTGAAAAACACTCATTGAATGTTCACTCTATACGTGTCTTCATTTAAACGCCATTCAGAGATTGAGATTGCATTTACATGTTGAAATCAGGTGGAAAGTAATGCATTACATTTACTTTGTTACATTTACACGTGTCAGCTTTTAAATGTTTTAATTTATCAATATTTATATAACGGGGCGACGCAGTGGCCAAGTAGGTAGTGATGTCTCCTCACAGCAAGAAGGTCGCTGGTTTAAGCCTCAGCTGGGTCAGTTGGCGTTTCTGTGGGGAGTTTGCATGTTCTCCCTGCGTTCACGTAGATTTTCCTCGAGAGCTCCGGTTTCCCCCACAGTCCAAAGACATGTGGTACAGGTGAATTGGGTAAGCTAAATTGTCCTTAGTGTAGATTGAGTGTGTATGGATGTTTCCCAGAGATGGGTTGCAGCTGGAAGGACATCCGCTGCATAAAACATATCCTGGATAAGTTGGTGGTTCATTCTGCTGTGGGGACTCCAGATTAATAGAGGGACTAAGCCGAAAAGAAAATGAATGAATGAATATTTAAATAACAGTCGATTTATTTTCGTCGCTATGTGCTTCTCTGAAATTATGATAAACACGAGATTTTCAATAATTAGATAATACATGCATACACATACATATTGTTCATTCTATATTATACATGCATTTTATTTTAGCATTACATTATACATATATTATAATGTTATACATATGTTACATTGTTGAGTACATTTTTCACATTTTTTACTGGCCTTACTTACACTCCTTCTTAACCCTAGAGCAACCCAGGAAAAAAAATTGTTAGGTTTCTTGGGGTCCACCTGACCCCAAACATTTACAGATACAGGGAAATCTACATTTTTATATGATAAACTTTACATCTTTTTATACAGTCATTTCTCAACTTTGTATTTATGCTGTGCTTGTGTAGATATTTTATACTTTTTAATCTATTTACTACACAAACATGCAACTACACCATAATTTGGCTTCTGAAAAATCACAAAAATTCTAACCTAAATTTGATATAAAAGGTTTATGGTTATATTTTAGGAATATTTTAGGTTTGTAGACACCCTTTCGGGTTATATATTATTCCTTTTATATATTAGGCTATATTTCTTGATGCTTTAGAAAACTTTTCTTAACAAATAGATGATATATATTCATTACACAACCTGACAAAACTCTTGTCTCCCATCTCAATTGTAAGATCAACAAATAATACCTTGATTTCTAGTTGATTATGTGGAAAAGTGGCAGAAGGTTGATTGAATCACCTTTTGAGCTGCATCCCAATCATCACAAATACTGCAGAAGACCTACTGGCACACATGACCCACATGGACCCAGGATTCTTACAAAAATCACTCAAGTTTGGTGAAGGAAAAATCATGGTCTGGGCTTACATTCAGTATGGGGGCATGCGAGTGGACCTGCAGAGTGGATGTCAACATTGACAGCCTGAAGACATTTGTGCTGCCCATTACATTACAAACCACAGGAAAGGAGAAATTATTCAGCAGGATAGCGCTCCTTCTCATACTTCAGCCTCCACATCAAAGATCCTGAAAGCAAAAAAGGTGCTCCAGGATTGGCCAGCCCAGTCACCAGAAATGAACATTATTGAGCATGTCTGGACTAAGACGGAGGAGGCATTAAAGATGAATCCAAAGAATCTTGATGAACTCTAGGAGTCCTGCATGAACGCTTTCTTTAGCATTCCAGATGACTTTATTAGTAAGAGATTTGAGTAATTGCAGAGATGTGTGGATGCAGTCCTCCAAGCTCATGGCAGTCATACACAATATTCATTCTTTATCCACTGCACCACAACTTTATATTCTATACTGGACATTATTTATGTAAAGTGACAAGACTTTTGTCTAAGCAAAGTCAGACCTTACTGTCCCAATAAAATCATTTAAAATCAAGGCATATTCATTATTTATTTTGGTACAATAAGCTTAATCTAGAGGCCTTTGCCTTTCATATAAGCCACTTCTGATACCAAATGATCAACTTGAATTCAAGATATTATTTGTTGGTTGTAAAACTTGGATAGGCGACAGGACTTTTGTTTGGTAGTGTTTAATACATGTAAATGTTCTTACATAAAAAAACCCTAAATATTAAAAACTTTAAGGATTTAAGATGCTGATGACTGTTAAAAACGTCATAACAGTCTTGTAAAAAGACTCCATTGAGAAAAGTATTCTTACTTGTACCATTAATTCGTTTGACTTGTACTTGAGTGAAATGTGATCCCACTTTACCCACCTGTGTCTGAAACGCATGCCTGTGGTTGAATCCCAGAATGCCGTGCTGCAGCGAGAGCGTGAGGTGTTGGTTTCTCAGCTGACTCAGTCTCAGTCGGCCTGCTCTCAGCTTCGAGAGCAGCTGGACACCCTGCAGCGCCACTCCATCTCACTGCAAGAAAACGGAGCTAAATTACAGGCCCTCAACACCAAACTGCAGGTGAGTGCTTGATTGAGTGTGGGTTGCGGATCTCCGATAGGACCCTCGATGCTGAAATAAAGACCAGGGTATTTTAGAGACTGACATTTGTTTAAATCCATTTTAGCTTTTATGGTGGGCGGACGTGCTGTTTCAGTCATAGCGTTGACGGAGCACCACTTTATACTTTACAGGCCTCTCATAAACGTGTTATTTACACCCAGATGAGCACATGCAGACTACATGGGCTTTGTTTGAACATTTCTTTCACTCAGATAGATCTCTCTGAGTGCTGAACATCAGTTTTGACACATTGTTGTAGTTTTAGTTTATTCACATGAGAGGCCAAACAGGAACTGTTCTTCTGGGGAAAAATAAAAGGCCACTTTAAATGTAAAATATACTATGTTTTCAGACCTTTAATATAGTTAAATGCTAATAATATATGTATATACCAAGCGGCAACATCCTGCTCTCCCTTGTGAAACTAATACGTATATTCATATTAACAACACAGGATGTGCGTAAGTGGGATTAAAAGATCTGTTCAGCTCTCTGTGATCATCAATCATCATCAAATGAGTTCAAGAGTTAGTGTCAGTACAATTATAAACGAAGATGCTTCCACAAATCCCGGTTTGTGGACGGTAAATCAGGTTTATTCGTACATTAACACAATGGATAATCATACAGCAGTGGATATTAACGTATATCCCGTCACATTTGCTGTGCAAAAACAGTGCAAATTTAAACATGCGCTGTTTGTGTGTGTCTGCCGTGCATGTGTGTTTGTGTGCGTGTATGTGTGTGTGTGCGGGAACTTTGTAACAACATTGTGTGTGACTCATCGTTGCAACTCCACAACAAATACATTTAATAATCATTGGGAAAGTTCTTACCTTCTGGCACAATATGGCTGCCATTGCGTCATCTAAATGGATGCTGCACACTGGTGGCGCTATATAAAAATGTAAGGAATAATTATTATTATAATTATATTAAAAATTCAAAATGAAAATTACGTCATTTAGAGCATTTTTAAATGTAATTTTGTAAACTACTGATGACATTTCTTTTTCATTTGAAATGAAAATTCTGTTGTTTGAGGCAGTTTTTGTTTCTCTCAGGTGGAGCAGGCGTCTCTGAGGGCTGAACATGCGTCGACTTTAACACGTTGCAGTGAGAGCGAATTGCGCTGTGCAGCTCTGGAGGCGGAGTCAAGGGCATGGCTTAAGGAGAAGGAGGAGTCAGTGATGCGGCTGGAGGCAGTAAGACGGGATCATGAGAGATTGACAGCTCTGCAGCAGAGGCAGGAGGCGGAGTTAGAGGAGCTGCTCATCAAGCACAGTCAATTGAAAAGCAGCCATCGCAGTCTAGAGGCTCAATGTAAAGACACTGAAGTCAGGTACAATGATTAGAGGAAATGTAGAGAATACATTTTAAATTAAATAACTTATTTACAGTTGAAGTTGAAATTATTCTCCCTCCTGTGATTTTTATTTTCTTTTTCAAATATTTACTAAATGATTTTTAACAGAGCAATTTTTCACAGTATTTCCTATATATTTTTTTCTTCTGGAGAAAGTCTTATTCGTTTTTTTTTCAGAATAAATTCAAATTTTTAAGGTCAATATTATTAGCCCTCTTAAGCAAAATTAGTTTTGTATTGTCTACAGAACAAACCCCTGTAATACAATGACTTGCCTAATTACCCTAACTTGCCTAATTAACCTAGTTATATCTTTAAATGTCACTTCAAGCTGAATCCTAGTATCTTGAACAATATTTAGTAAAATATTATTTACTGTCATCACGGCAAAGATAAAATAAATCAGTTATTAGAAATAAGTTATAAAAACTATTACGATTAGAAATGTGTTGAAAAAATCTCTCCGTTAAACAGAAATGGGGGAAAAAAATAAACAGGGGGCTAATATATATATATTGCACGATCGCCTCACAGCAAAAAGGTTGCTGGTTCGAGCCTCCACTGGGTCAGCTGGCATTTTTGTATAAAGTTTGCATGCTCTTACTGTGTTGGCCTGGGTTTCCTCCAGGTGCTCCGGTTTTCCCCACAAGTCCAAAGATGTGCACTATAAGTAAATTGGGTAGGCTAAATTGTCCGTAGCGTATGTGTGTGAATGAGAGTCTATGGGTTTCCCAGAGGTTGCAGCTGGAAGTGCATCTGCGTAAAACATATGCTGGATTAGTAGGCAGTTCATAGCGATTTGGCCACCCTAGATTAATAAAGGGGCTAAGCCGAAAAGAAAATGAATGAATTATATATATATATATATATATAGTATTTTGTATAGTCTTGGCCATTTGTTCCAGAATTTATTTTTAAATTCAATCTAATAAAATATTTACACAAATAATTATTCTGAATAACCTTTATTTTCTGAATGACAATGAATTGAATTTTTAAAAAATAGTTAGCACATATTAATATATTTTTGGAGTTTTATGACATCTAAAAAATTTACATGTATTAGTTAAATAGTAAAAAATACTATAAAATATAAAAAAATAATAAAAAGTTAAAATATACATTAATAATAACCATTTTTATTAGGTTAATTAAGTTCATGTATTTACAATTATTACAGAATAATTATGTCTGATAACATTAGTTAATGAAAATAAAGTTGCTCATTGTTGTGCATTAGTGCATTAACTACTTAAATATTGTTAATAAGCATAGCATTGGATATTTATAATCCATTATTAGTTAGTTATTAATAAATGCTGTGCAATTGCTCATTTTTAGTTCATGTTAACTAACATACTAACAACTAACTAATGCAACCTTATTGTAAAGTGTGACCATAAGTATTATAGTATTGGTCTGTTGTTGATAAAGTCATGTTTATTAAGATCACACAAAGCATGATCATGAAAAAACCTAATTATCCATTAACTAGTGCTTCATTTAAGGGAAACATTCATTTAAATCTCGCTAAATACTCTAAAATACTGTACTTGTCTAGATATAAGGAACTGCTGGAGCGAAAAGCGCAGCTGGAGGAGGCAGAGGAATCGATACGCGTGGAGAGACAGAAAATGGAGAAAGTGACACAAGGGCAGCTGGAGAACGAGAAGGAGCTGGAGAGACTGAAAATGGACAATGAAAGGTGAGAGATAGTTATAATTGCACTCACCGCCACCACAACACTGGGCTGGAGTTACAGCAGAGCAAATTCATGGGAAAGAGTGAGGAAGTGAAGGTGACGGTTCAGCCAGATTCACCACAGCGTGAGTCACTTCACTGTAGTTTCTAGAAGCTGTTGGCATGGCGTGACAACTTGCCAAAAACATTTGTAAAGCTTGTTGCTTTGGTGAACAGGATGAGAGAAAAAAAACACATGCACACAACCCAGGAGGAGCTTTTGTTCAGTGGGATAAGAGTGGTGGTGTGGTGCTTTGATCAGTTGTCTAGATGAATGGACAGAGGCTTGACTGATAAAAAAAAAACTCAGTTTCACTGCAAACCAAGATATATATTCAGCTTTAGTTACACACACACAAAAAAAATGTAATAAACACTGTAAAAAGCGATTAGTTGACTTTACTTTTTAATTCAACCTAGGCTCATTCTGAAAACGTAGCCTTATATACATTACTGGAGATCGTGAATTATGTAGCCAGAAGTACGTATGGCTGCAATTCGTCTTTAAAATAAACGATATTGAGCGGTATGACCAGTGCTTAATTAGTGAATCACAAGGTCCCGCAACAGATTATGATAATGGATCCGAGATTATTCGAGGATAAAGAGGTGCACGAAAGTGGAGAGCGGGGGGGTGTTGGGTGTAAAAGTGGTATTGGGGGGCGTTGGATGGCGGAGGGGTGTCGCGGACGAAAGACGAAAGTAAAGAGTGGGGGGTTGTTGCGGACGAAGGTTAAGAGGGTTGGGGAGTCGCGGAAGAAAGTGAAAGTGAACAGCGAACGGGGGAAGAGGGCGGCAAAGATTGGTTCCAGAAATTGGGAAAGACAAAAACAGAAGCCAAAAAATTAAATAAACAAGTAAATAACAGGGTGAGAATGTGGTAAAATCTGAAAACGTGGTAAAAATCAGGCGAGGGCTTTTCTTTTTCTAGATTTATTTTGAGAGTAAACTTGTTGCCGTATAATTATTATATAAACAAAGTACGTACATAGTTCTAAAATTTAAGTCAATGGGTTTCCTAAATTTTTTAAGTAAAATCAACTCGTTGCTTTTAAGGCAGTGGGTTTACTCTCTTTTTTTTCAAAGTAACTAAAAGTAAACTTTTTACAGTGTACAGTGGCAAAAATCATCCTCAAAGTATTATTAATTTCTTATGAGAAAAAAAAAAACATCTATTAGAGCTTTGTCAGACTCACATGAGATTGTAGCTTTTTAATCTAGAAGCTTTTTTGTTTTGTTGATGATACAAAGAAATCTTGTTGTATGGTTTAAGCTTTTATTAAGCGAAGAGCCATACATAGTAACTAGGGGTGGGATGGTTCACAAAATTGTCCATTTGATTCGTATCACAGTTCAGTAGTCACATTGCTCAATACACACAGGATGCACAGCAATACACAAATATCTTTACATATGAAACAAATTAAAGGATTAAAATGAATATAATAAATAATAAATAAAATAGTTAATATAAAAGCTACTGCCTCTATGCCTCATCTTGGGGGGCTTTTTCAGTTTTCAGTTTATTCATGACAACTTGCTTTTGTATAATGTTATTATTATTAGCGTATGGAGACGTATGCATCCCCATATGGGGCATAAAAATAGTAACTCATTTTTTTGACAACACTTCATTCAATGTTGTTCATTTATTCGTTTAACATATTATTATTAATTTAGAAATTGTTTTGAAACAAATCTTTGTGCTTAACAAACAAAATTATTTATGTAGGCTTATTGATGTCGTCAATGGAGTGCGTACAACACCGTTTCCTTCCCCACAAAAGTAAAGGAGTAAAGAGTAAAGGTAGGAGGCCGAATGGAGGAGGCTCGTTGTTTATCATTGTGCTGCAGATGCTCTGTTTAACTGTTTTTTCGCTAGTGAAGCGTTTAGTTTACATTGACTCTTACAAAGTCCGCCATGTAAATAGCAAATGTGCCATGGTGCAATGCAACTGACTCTTAAAGGAAATGGGAGATGAGACTAATTGGTTTAATGCCCATTATGCTCAAAACTAACCTAGAACTCCTATTAAGAGAATAAGCACAACCCTGTTAGACCATGCACCATGGCGCAGACCATATTTATCCGTCCTTAAAATAGCCAAAGTGGATTCCCTTAATGCTTTTGCGCCATGTGATTTAGACTTAGTGCCTATATTGTTACAATGGAGCCCTAACAATCTCAGACTGTTAAATAGGGTCATTCTGACATTATTTTGCAGCTGGAAAGGTGTGCGCGACATATAAAACATATGCCAGAGTTATTGGTGGTTCATTCCACTATGGCAACCATTGATAAATCAAGGACTAAGTCAAAAGAAAGTGATTAAGCGTGTGAGTGACTTTATGCCACATGCATGCCGCCTATATGTTGCAGCGCAAGAACATATTGAATTGCTTCTGTCGTGTCTTGCTGGAATCTTTTAACTAATATAACCTGTAGCATGCTAGTTAGCAGCATTATCTGTGAAAGAGATGCTGTAAACTCTGGAGAAATGAACAAAGTTAAACCGTGATGGGACAGAATAGCCTGGAGTGGGCCGTAACAATAGTGACGTAGTACACTCAAAATAGTGAGTGCGGTTAGAGCGAGAAAGCTGCAGAAGGCAGATATCCATAGTGTGGCATCACATATTGCTGTCAGAAACCAAAACATTCCCAACAATCTCTTTGAATATATGATTAAAAAATAAACATTTATTAACACTGATGACAATATACAAGTCATGAAAGTATTTTTTTTAAATAAGTATTTCTAGGAGTGCCCTATAAAGGAGTAATTCAGCAGTTTTAGTGTAGTTTGGTGTTATTGTGCAGTTTTGTTCTGTTGATGATCTGCATATGTTGTAGTTTGGATTAATTGTGCTTTGCTGATGGTGTGCAGATATCTGAGCCTGCAGAAGGAGTGGGTTCAGGTGCAGTCGGAGCTGCTGGCCCAGAGCTCAGTTCTGCGGGCGGAGCTGAGTTCAGCTCAGCTGGAGAGAACCCGGCTGGAAGGAAAACTCAACTCTCTGAAGGAGCAGAACCAGCAGCTCGACCTCAACCACGTGCGGCTCAGCAGCCAGTACCAGGTCCGAGATCACAGTTTATACATCGTTTCACAAGTGCTTATATTACTTATTGTTTATATAATGATTGTTTTATTTGTACATAAGATTAATATTTTTCCCCTAATTTCTGTTTAACGGAGAGATTTTTTTCAGCACTTTTCTAAACATAATAATTTTATTAACTCATTACTAATAACTGATTTATTTTATCTTTGCCATGATGACAGTGAATAATATTGTACTAGATATTTTTCAAGACACTTCTATTCACCTTATTCTCTGCTGTCGAGCGGGCGCTGCCATTTGAATCTTTTTGTCTCGCGACTTCCGGTCACATTCACTTCCATTCATTTTTTGACGTTAACAACTGCTCGTTACGCTGCTTGATGTTGCAATTTAATATTTTCTTATTATATTATGCTACTTGGTCTGTGTAGTCATGCAAACATTTGTTTGTTGAGCAAGTAGTTTGGCCATTTTCTGCCGTTTATTATTCCTAGTCATTTCTCCCATAGGCGACTGAATCGGAAGTTCTAAGACAATCGCGAAAACAGGCGCACTTCCGCATTTTAGAATAAGGTCAATACAGCTTAAAGTGACATTTAAAGACTTAACTAGGTTAATTAGGTTAACTAGGCAGGTTAGGGTAATTAATAATTAGCCCACGGAATCTGCGCGCAGAATTCTGCTGATTTTTAGCCCATCATTAATTCTGTTTATTTACTTGTGTAAATTTATTTGTATTCAGTTTTTAAATGAAGTACAGTAATATTATTGACTAATATGAAAATGTTCATCTGATGTATGTACAATGCAGTTTGTAAAGTAATATTTTCTGTCTTTTAGTAGAGATATTATATGAGAGACTTGCTTTGTTTACCAAACAAACTGAATCTAATTAGATTTGCAATTCAAACATTGAATAAAAGTTAAAAAGGTTTTACTTTTTATTTCACATATTAAGGTTTTAGTTATGATACTCCCAAAATTCCACAGAAATCCGCAGATTTTTACCAAAATACATTTACAAAATGCAGAAATAGCAAAAAATGTCCGCAGATTCCGTCTGGCCCTGGTAATTAGGCAAGCTATTTCATAATGATGGTTTGTCCTGTAGACTATAGAAAAAAAATGTAGCTTAAAGGGGCTAAACATTTTGACCATAAAATGATGTTTTAATAAAACAAATAAGACTTTTTCTAAAAGAAAAAAAATAATATCAGATATACTGTGAAAATTACTTTGCTCTGTTAAATATCATTTAAGAAATACAAGAAAAAGAAAAAAAATTCTAAAGGGGGCTAATAATTCTGACTTTAGAAAAAAAATCACAATTTCAAGAAAAATATTTTATTGTGATAGCAATAATTATTATTATAATATAATATAATGTATTAAGTATATTATTTTTATTATGAATAAAAAAGGACAGTTTTCTCCTTTAGTTTGGTTCTTTTTGGCATATGTAAAAACAGCAATTGTGCTGATATCTACACCAAAACAATTATATTTGAATTTTTTGTCAATGTTTTGAAAAGATCATAATTGAGAAATACGCCAATTTACAACTGTAAATTGTTTAAATAACTAATTTATTCATTCATTAATTTTCTTTTTTTGCTTAGTCCCTTTATTAATCCGGCTTCGCCACAGCGGAATAACCGCCAACTTATCTTGCAAGTTTTTACGCAGCGGATGCTCTTCCAGCCGCTACCCATCTCTGGGAAACGCCTACAAACACTCATTCACACTCATACACTACGGACAATTTAGCCTACCCAATTCACCTGTACTGCATGTCTTTTGACTGTGGGGGAAACCAAAAGAAACCACGCAAACACAGGGAGAACATGCAAAGTCCACACAAAAACTCCAACTGACCCAGCTGAGGCTCCAACCAGCGACCTTCTTGCTGTGAGGCGACAGCACTACCTACTGCGCCACTGCGTCACCCTATAACTAATTTATTAGAGATCATGTTTTTAATTCAATTGGTCATTTACTGTTCTTTTTTTGTCAGCTTATTTCATTATTTTTGCACTGAGGCTAATTTTATCACATTAAAAACCAAAGAATTATTAGATTAGATTTAAATTAAAATAATTATAACTGCAATAACACATTTAAAAAAAGTGTTATTACATATAGTTTTTATATATTCTATATTTTCTGTCCATATATGAAACACAATTTCAAGGAAAATATTTTATAATAATAATTGACCTGTATCTATTTGAAGTGTCTGGTTATTTTAGAAATATGCAAACACAGCAATTTTGCTATTATCTACACCAAAGGATAGTAATTGAGCAATACACCAATTTACAATTGTAAATTATTTAAATAATTTATAAGAGATTATTTAAAAAATACTATTCTTTATATTGGGTTTACATTTACACTGGCACTTTTAAAGGCTAATATTATCATAATAAAAATCTGAGAATAATCAGATTAACTGCAATGCAATGTTTAAAAATGTATGATTTACGAGGAACTGTTTTTTTTTTTACCACTTATTTATTTGGATAAAAATGTATGCTAAATGCATAAATGTAATTTAGGTAACACTTTAGTTTAAATAGCAATGTTCACAATTAACTAGTGCCTTATTATCTATTAAAGACTCAAGATAGAAAACACATCACACATTTAGATGTGCATTTACGGAATGAGCACTGTGCTACGCCCGACAGTTCACACTATTATGTCTTTCTCTTCTTTTTCATTCTTTTATAACCTGTTTTAACACATTTTAATCTGTTTTTATCTGGTCTTAATCATTTTTATTATTTGTTTTTATTTTCTTATTGCCACTGTGTATGAAATGTGCCATATACAGTAAATAAACTTGCCTTGCCTATTATTAAGATGTTTATAAATACATATAAAGCACACATTCTTCATAATCTTATTCTACCTCCTTAATCCTTAATACCTAAACCCAACTACTACCTTAATAACTATTAATAAGCAGCAAATAAGAAATTTATTGAGCTAAAATTAATAAGTTTGGTTTATTAATAAGAGTTATCCTTAAAATAAAGTGTGACCGTAATTAATTTCTTTATTATTTAGCTTCTCACGCAGCTGAAGGCAAACATGGAGGAGGAGAACCGACATCTAGTGGAGCAGAATCAGAGTCTGGCCAAAGAAAACAAGGCTCTAATGGAGAGCAGCCTGGAGAGCCGAGACCAGCACCACAACCAGCAGAGAGAGTATCTGTACGAACACACACCGCTCACGTCTGTCCACAGCAGCGCATCAGTAAATAACACTCACCTCACCTCCGTCTGTGTGTCTCCACCGCAGGGATAAACTCAACGAGCTGCGCAGGGAGAAGCAGAAGCTGGTGGAGAAGATCATGGATCAGTATCGGGTCCTGGAGCCTGCTCTGCCCGCAATGAGTCCCCTTAAACAAGCAAAGTTAGTCAAGCAATTACAACTAATAATGTAATTTGTAGCAAACGCTGTGTTTTTTTCACTGCATTAAACCATACTATAGTACTTGAATCAATCTGATTTGAATTAACTATAGTGGTATAATACAAAATACGGTCGTTTTCAACATCTATAGGGCAAATTATACTACATTAATTTTACTGTTGTAAAAACCGATGTACACCACAGTATTTATAACATTATCAGTTTACTATATTTAATGCTATTTATTAACGAAACATTTATTCACAAAATGCTGTAAATACTATAACATATACTGTATAAATATAGTATGGTTCAAAAATACTGTAGTATTTAATTGTGCGTTAATATTTGTTTTTACTCACTGTATGCTAAGAACAATCCATGCTCGATGAAAATACATTTCTCAGTCTACTTTTTTTTCAGACAACAAGTCCACTAGAGGGCGATGTCTACATTTCTGCAAATCTAAAATACTTTACTTAGAGTACATTGTTGTCAGATACTCTTCTTGTACATGTCCATGAAAAGGTGTCGCTTGTACAGATCACCTAACGAACCACTGACCCAAATGCAACCAATAGTGTTTTCAAAAGCAAACTTTTTGAAAACGCCTGAAAAGTGGTCAATATGGAAGTATGGAGACAGACGGACGGACGGATAGATAGATAGATAGATAGACAGACAGACAGACAGACAGACAGACAGACAGACAGACAGACAGACAGACAGACAGACAGATAGATAGATAGATAGATAGATAGATAGATAGATAGATAGATAGATAGATAGATAGATAGATAGATAGATAGATAGATAGATAGAATGATAGATAGAACGATAGATAGATATATAGACAGATAGATAGACAGACAGACAGACAGATGGACGGACAGATGGATGGATGAGCCAACTGTATTCCATTACAAATCATTAGGCTGTCTCCGACTTAAGATATTCTTAGTCGATTTGTAGTCATTGATTTAAGCTAACTAATCTTACGTTCATACATTGAATTTAATTGGGCCAATCTAAGCAAATATGGGGAAATGGTTTGAGTTGGAAACGGGCTGAGAAGTAATTAGATTTTTTAGATTGTTTTCTGTTATACATAAATACTATATTATAAGCATTAAAATTCAATGTTAAGAACTTTCACATGCATAAAAAGGCACTGAAAAAAAACAATATGATTATGATTGTGTAGGAAAAATATTCAGTGACTAATGAAAACTTGACCAAGCCTATTCTGGTCGACTATCGATTATTAACGGCACACAAATAATATTTTATTTGTTGATAATGATATGTTATTGTAATTGTAAATATCATTAATGTAAAAAGAAGCTAAATTTATTGGTGCAATACTGCCTTTAGTGTTCATTTTACCTAGCAACTGCAGTCAAACATATGCTGAAGTACATTTTTCAGCTTTAACTAAGCAGTTTTTATTTTGTTTTGTTGTTTTGAACACAGAATATATACTGAATACTGTTAGAAACCTGTAACCATTTACTTTCATTTTTATATTAGTTTTCCTACTATGGCTGTCAAAGTTTACAACAGTCTTCAAAATATCTTCTTTTTTGTTCAACAGAAGAAAGAAACCCATAAAGATTTAAAACCTCATGAGGGAAAATAACTGATTAGGTCGTTTAAATTTTGGGGTGAACTATTCTTTTTAAATATTTAATATTATACTATAATTAATTATTCTTTTCTATGTGTTTTATAAATTCTGTCGCTTTTCTATTTGACTTTTCTAACCTGTCTGATCTTTTCCGATCACCTCTTAGGAAGTCGAACTGGATCGCGGACCGCATGAAGAAGCTGATCAAACCTAAAGGTGGAAGTAAAGAAGGCCGAGCTCACTTTATCGCTGCCGGCAGTGTGGAAAACCTGGCAGATGCGGTGGATGGATCAGCCATTTCTCCTGCTTCAGGGCCTGGTGAGACTGTAATAACATTAGATGTATTGTACCACAGAGTGTAAGAGAGTGCCAATAAGTTCAGACTGCAGGTTCCCTGGACTCTGTAAAACACTGAAAGGTCCCCAAAAGCCTGTAACAATGAGTGATGCTGTTAGCCTAGCACATTATGCTGTTCCCTTGGATCACAACCAGATAGTAATTCTGTGTTAATGTGACGGAGCAATGGAAAGGAATCTACAGATCAAATGAATATTGCATTAAGATTTGTGTAAAATAAATACTAAATACTATAACATACAAGTATGGAAATATGTCATACGTTCTATGTACAGTTGAAGTCAGTCATTATTAGCCCCTTTTTGATTTTTGATTTTTTTTAAAAATCTATTTCACAATTGATGTTTGACAGAGCAAGGAGATTTTCACAGTATGTCTGATAATATTTTTTCTTCTAGAAAAAGTCTTATTTGTTTTATTTCGGCTAGAATAAAAGTAGTTTTGAATTTTTTAAAAACTATTTTTGGGAAAAATTATTAGCTCCTTTAAGCTATTTTTTTTCCGATAGTCTACAGAACAAACCATCATTACAGAATAACTGGCCTAATTACCCTAACCTGCCTAGTTCACCTTTTTAACCTAGTTAAGCCTTTAAATGTCACTTTAAGCTGTATAGAAGTGTCTTGAAAAATATCAAGTAAAATATTATTTACTGTCATCATGGCAAAGATAAAATAAATCAGTTATTAGAAATAGGTTTTTAAAACTATTATGTTTAGAAATGTGCTGAAACAATCTTCTCACCATTAAACAGAAATTGGGAAAAAAATAAACAGGGGCACTAATAATTCAGGGGAGCTAATAATTCTGACTTCAACTGTATATAATATTGGAGAAAACACATAAAATGGCATTATTTTTCACTTTTGTACCAACATTTTAAGTAAATAATTATTATTTTTTAAATATTTGATATTGCACACGGTTTTGTTTTTCCTTCTGTCATAAAAAGTTGTATAGATGTTAAACATAAATCCTCATTAAATTAAAATGCACATATCCAGTATAACAGTCATATCAAATAGCCAGTTTATGGGTAAAAGAAAAGAAAATTAAACAACAAACTTTATTTTAGTGCAAATATGTTTTAAATAAGTTTCTCCTCAAATTCTTGTGTGTCTGGATCTTATGTGTTTTTAAATAAAAAAATTTATTTCAGTGATGATTTTAAAAACATTTGATTCTGACTGTACAACAAAACATGCATACATATAAAATAAATAGAACATTTTGCTGAGTTGATATATTATTATACTATACTATATATTAGTATAGTTTTACAATACATTTAACATTAGTAGATATCGAACACATTAAAATGAGCAATGTATTTGTTATAGTATTTATTAAAAATAATATAACATGTAAATATAAGTGTAAATATAAATTTTATATAAATTAAAATGTTACATTCCATTGTCAATGTTAGTTAATATATAAGATTAATAAATGCTTGGGTAAAACTCATTTGAGAATATTAGGAATTTAAGGGGACAATATGCTTATAATGCTTTAAAAAGGATGTCAAACTCAAGAAGACTTGTCATCTTTAATACTTTAATACTCAACATTACATACAACATAATGTGTTTAATAATCTAAGAATAATTAACTAACATTTACAAAAAGAATTTTGTATATGGTGTTTAACGGAGAGCAGATTTTTAAAAACACATTTCTAAACATAATAGTTTTAATAACTCATCTCTAATTACTGACTTATTTCATTTTTTCCATGAGAGTAAATAATGTTTTACTAGATATTTTTCAAGACACTTCTATACAGCTTAAAGTGACATTTAAAGACTTGACTAGGTTAGTTAGGCAGGTTCAGGTAATTAGGCAAGTTATTGTGTAATGATGGTTTATTCTGTAAACTATCAAAAAATATAGCTTAAAGGGGCTAATAATTTTGACCTTAAATGGTTTTTTAAAAACTGCTTTTATTCTAGCCAAAATGTCTCCAGAAGAAATAATATTATCAGACACACTGTAAAAAAATTCCTTGCTCTGCTAAACATCATTTGGGAAATATTTTTTAAAAAATTAATTAAAGGGGGTTTAATATGTCTTCCTTCTATTTTATATAAAAGTCCATAATGATCTTTACCTCACCAGGTAGAGAAAATCAATAAATAAATAAAATGAAAAAAAAAATAAAAAATTAAATAAAAATCTTTATTTTACAACTCACTTTCCTCTATTTGACCCCTCAGTTCATGACCAGGACCCCATCAGCGCTCCAGTCTCTCCAAGCCCGCTGAGGAGAATTTCATATCAAGTTGAAGAAGAGCAACCTAAAGGTAATCTGCGGACTGGACGCCGCAAACTGGGCTCTCGGCATGGCTGGGCTCTGGGCAAAGGCAGAGGAGGAGTTTCTCAGTCCTTCAGTCCAGGAGACCAGCGATCTCAGCCTCGCATCCGCCTGCGCTCCTCTCAGACAGGAGCCTCAGCCCTCTGGGAGCACGACAGCAGCCCTACACCCAGCCAGGACAGCCCCAGTGAAGAGGGCAGAGGTAAACATGATGGTGGAGAGGGGAAATTACATGCATTTGAAAAGATGCTTTTGTGCAAATTATGCATTTAAAATATGCATTTATGGACAATATGCATTTGAAAACATGCATTTTTGAAAAAATTGTATTTAAAAATATGCATTCAAAAATATTTATTTGTTGAAAATATGCATTTGAAAATGCATTTATGGACAATGTGCATTAGAAAACATGCATTTTTTGAAAAATATGCATTTGAGGAAAATGTGCATTTGAAAATATGCATTTATGGAAAATATGCATTTAAAAATATGCATTTGTGAAAATATACATTTAAAAATATGCATTTGTGAAAAATAGGCATTTAAATATTAGCATTCGTAGAGAATATGTGTTTGAAAATATGCATTTGTGGAAAACATTTATTTGAAAACATGCATTTGTATTTATTAGGAGCTGAGAGTAATATCTGTTTGTGTGTTTTAGTTGATAGTGAGGAGAACATCTCACCTGCACATTCAGACGTCAGTCGTGTTTCATCTGGAACTGAAGGTCAGTCTGGGATATTGGTAGAACAAATCAAAACATGCACATTTCTGATGCAAATGAGACAATTACAATTGAACTTTTTACAGTTTCTTACAGAATATCAAGACTAGGACAAATATATATATATATTTATATTTAAAATAAAGATTTATTTGGTATGTCTTTGAGTAAAATAATTCCGATCACCCCTTAGGAAGAGGTTCTCAAACAATTAAGGAATAACATATGTTTAACCTATATTTGCTGGAATGGCTCTAATTTTCATCATAATAAATGTTTTTATTAGTTATGACTGAACATCAAGGTTATTCCAGCAATTATACATTTTGTAACTGTTGAGAAGTTAAAAAAAAGTTTTTTTTTTTTAATGTCTCAAACTAATAAAAACATCAGAAAACATGGCACCATTTTGGTTATTTTATTCATAGAAAGAAATGCTCTTAAATAACAACATGGCAACATGTTTGGATGATGATTTGACATATTACTATACCAGACCAAAACAAATATTAACATTGTGCTTAAACCCAAACCTATTAAATATTAAAGGTGAGGAGAAATCACATCCCATATAGCTTGTGCTAAAAAAACAAAGTTTACTTGGATGTGTTAAATTAAACTATTTACAACTATTACAATTAAATATTTTTTAAAGAAAGATTTATCTGGTGTAGGTAAAATGTTTCAATTTGTTTTATTCTATAAAAAAATATGTTCTCAAAAAATAGAAATTGGTCAAAATAATAAACGTTTAATCTATATCTGCTGGAATTGCGCTGATTTTCAGTCATAACAAATTAGGGTTATACCAGCAAATATAGATTTTTTTATTTATTTTATTTGCTTGTTTATTTTACAGGGACAATACACTTGACATTGTTATACAAAGATAACCGATGTTGTGTACATAGGGCATATAGCATAAAGCTAATTTGCAGCCCTCGTCCCTGGTTAGGCTTTACATTAAAAAAAAAATAATAATAAAAATAAATAAATAAATAAATAAATAATAAAGAAAACCGGCAAGAATAAAACACAATACAGCAAACATGTACAATATTTACAGAGCCATAAACATAAGATGCAAGTCCATATGGATAAAGAGAAATGTAAATGGGACCAACCTGAAAGAATAATGCTTAATGTTCACATTGCTGTAAAGATTTCAACCATTCTTTCAGCTTTACAGATAAAACTGGGAGTTCTGATTGTAACTTTAAATGAACAGGCATGGCATTCCATAGATGTGAACCTTTTACTGAAAAGGATGACTGACCCACAGCGGTTCTGCATCTGCGGATTCTACAATTCCCACTTACTGCCCCTCTAGTCTTCGCCCCATCACTACTGAATTTATTTATTAACTCACAAACTACTTTAGGAGCAAGACCATGTATACACTTAAACATGTTTTTTAAAAACGAAAACTTTAAATACATTTTCATAACTCTTCAGGAGTATTTTTTGTTGTCTAAAATGATTATGCAGTGGACATCAGAAAACATGGAACCTTTTAGGTTATTTCATGCAATATAGTAACATACAATATGGTGGTTTGGATGATGATTTGACATGTTGTCATACCAGACCAAAAAAACTATTAGCATTTTACTCAAGCCCATAACTAACAAATAATAAAGGTTAGGAGAAATCACATCCCATGTTTTTTGTGGAAGGTGATTGGGGACAAAAATCTATAAACCAGGAGCATGGAGCATGAAATTTGTCAAATTGGCCACATGCATATTTTCTGTGTGTTAACATGTTTTTTAATATGCTTATAGACTGTTTCAGATGCCTAATTATTAGTATAAAGTACTGGATATCCCAACTATCTTGTCTCAAATGCAATATGTTTTCAAATACAGCCATCTTATTGGCGGTTGTGCTTTACACATTGATTGCCTCAAAGTGGCATGCTGACATGCATTTTGCTCAACTTTTGAATTAATATCAGGGTTTCTGCGGGGTCTTAAAATGTCTTAAATTTCAAAACCTAAATTTTAGGCCTTAAAAAGTCTTAAATTCACTGACATATTGTGTTGTATGTCTTAAACAGGTCTTAATTTGGCTTTGTCCAAGTAAAGCTACTCAATTTGGGCCGATGTCCATCTAATGACCAACAACACATCTCGATAAAACCTTATTTTTTATATTTAAGTTTTTTATTGCAAAAGAAAGCAAGAACAGCTGTTAGACATTTTTTTTTACATCAAATTCCCTAAATTAAATTCCCTAATCAGAGGGAAAAATACTTAAAACAATTACACGATTCCTCATGATAATAATGGGCCATTCAAAAAAATCTTAACCCAGTTTAAGTCTAAAATGTCATTCATTGGTCTTAAAAGGGTCTTAAAAAGTCTTAAATTTGACTTGATGAAACCGGCAGAAACACTGAATAATAATCCTAAACAGTTTTATGTAATAAAGTTTTAATAATGGACTCTTAATAAGATCTTTGTCCTTCTCCTTTAGATTTTCACTCCAGTTTTGACAAGCCACAGGACTCGGACAGCAGACACAGTTGAAGCAGTAATAATTTCCATCCATTGGTTTCAAAACTATTTTATAAAACATCCATAAAGTATATAATATGCACATCAACAAATAAAAGATCTTGAATACCCATCTATGATACATTCATCATTAAATATGCTCCATATTTACTGCCATAAATATTTGTTAAATGTTAAACAGTGACTGCAGTTCCTATCCTCACCACTGTGTGGCACTGTAGCGCCCAAGCGGTTGTGCTGGTGCCTTCGCATCAGTACAATCATGAGAGTGTCTCCTACAAACTGATGCTAACAAGATATTTATGAGAGCAGAATTAATTCATGCCGTCTCGCTGACACTTTGGAGACTTTGACATTTAGGAAGGAGGCAGATGATGATGGGGGTCTTAAAACAACGTCGATGCGGGCAAAGATTTTTTTTTGTTTTTGACAATCCTTGGCTGG